>NW_024470068.1:403673-527899 GCF_000721775.1 Aureobasidium melanogenum CBS 110374
CCATCAACCATCAACCATCAACCATCAACCATCAACCATCAACCATCAACCATCAACCATCAACCATCAACCATCAACCATCAACCATCAACCAAAGTAAAAGATCTCGAATCATCAACGTCGAAGAACACCCTCACCAGTATCCTTGCAATACGTGATCGCCGGTCATGGAAGATTACAGCAAAGGTCTTTGGATGGCGGCAAAAGTCTAGTGAGATCCCCAAGTGTCACGCCGTTCTGCAGCTTCTAACAGCAGTAGTGTACTGATTTCAGACCATCCAAAGACGATTATACTGAAATCTACCCACAAAAAGGATCCAGCAAAATTCACTGTCAACAAAGCCGTACTATGCCACTACTCGTCCTTCTTTGAGAAGGCCTTCGACGGAAACTGGAAAGAAAGCCATGAGATGAAAGTTGAGTTCGAGGTTGACATTTCACAAGGTGTTCTTCGGCTCTTCGATGGCTGGCTGGAAACTGGTCAAGTCTTCGCTGGTTCTGATCCTGACTCTATCTTTGAGCTTTACAAGTATGCCGACTACATCAGCTGTCTAGCCCTCAGACGTGCTGTGATGACTCACGCACTAAGTCTCTGCACGGGGTTTGATGATGGTCTCTCCTTTGTCACCTACAGATCACTGCGCGACAGTAAGATCTTGACCGAGCATCGAGATTCGTCACTCTACAAGTGGATTGTCGACACCTTCGCTTTCCATTGGGAAGCTGGCTGGGATGAAGAGGATCTTGACTGCGATGATGATTGCTCTGACAACTTTGATGTCCCTAACGACGTGCCTGGCAGTTTCTTCTACGACCAACGCCGGGTATTGGATGAGTGTCGAAAACAGATCAAGAAAGGATCCGATCGTGGCGTGTGTCGCTGCTGTGAAAGTGCCTGCACCTACCATGAACACACCAGCGAAGCTGAAAGGATGGCTACGTGCGGAGCTGAGAAGGAAGTATTGGACTTACCTTGGAAGTTTCAGGAGGACGATGCCGATGATATCAACGAAACCAACGCAGAGACAGTTAATGAGCACGAAGATAAACCTGTGGACGTCGAGACGGAAGGAAGAAGCAAGGAAGCTGAAAACAACAGTTTCGTCGAGGAGCTAGTCGACACTGTTGACACCACCGAGGACATGGAGCCAGACGTTAATGGTAAGCGCAAGGCGGAAGACAACGACGAGGAAGAAGAAGAAGTTTCGGTCAAGAAGCACAAGCAGGAGGCAGAGCCCTGATCGAATGCTTACCAATCTGCATCATCTATAGAGCAAGAGCATCCAGGACGGCATTCTTCCTGTACAAAATCAGCAGCACAACAAAACATCTTTATTTGGAGGAGCATAGACATGGCAGACGCGACTTGGGGTTTCGCAGATTTGATGATAGACGCAGCCACAACAATTAGTGTCATTGACAAGTCGAATCAATTCACTTACATTTCTTTACTTGAGTTGCTTCCTCTCCTTGTGCCGAAGACAGTCTCAATTTGCATTTAGCCTCTTCTCCATTACGAGGTACAAGTGTTGTTATGAGCTGTCAAAATGCACAGTTGCATTTTGAAATATGAGCCTGTCCATTGAGATAGTCTTTATTGAAGTTATCCCCGTGAAACCACTTTCTTCCCAAAAACTGTGCATTTCTGCAGCTGCACCGTGACTGCCATTCGCATATGGGAAGATATTGAATCGAAGCTGAAGCGAGCAACCTACATTGCCTTATTTGACTGGTATGATGAGACGACCACGCGGTACTTTTTGTGTCTGCCTGTAATCGAAACAAAAAAGAAAACTAAAAGAGAACAATGTTGGCGAAGGAGAAGACATGGACAAAAGAAGATGTCGCAGCCGTGAATCGAACACGGGGCTCGTGCATGGCAAGCACGAATTTTACCACTAAACCACTGCGACTGTTACGCGTTCACGTGATGCTTGGCTATCGGTCATGACTGCTATTGTTCACGCACAACACACAATTGCAGGTCGTGAAACTAACCAACACACAAACGTCTGCGCTCGCAGTCATCTAGGATTACTGAATCTATCTATAAATCTAGGAGTCGCCCTGCCAAAAGTTCGCACATCCAGCAAGGTCATCAGCGTTGATGAGGGCAGCACCTTCGTCCCAGAGCAGACGCCAGATAGCGTTTCTGTCCTTAATAGGCCAGTTAGGAGTTTCCTACAAAGTCATGTCAGGATATGTACGAAACACAAACGATGCAACAAGACTCACCCAATATCTGGTGCCAATACCTCTGGCGCTGGCGGTGGCAATCTGACCACGCAACTTGGCCAACATAGTGTCGTTGAGCTTGCCATCCTTTGGCCATCCAAAAGATTGTAAGAAGCTAGTACTTGCGATGGGGGAGATGTATTGAGTGATGTTCTTGTTGGCAGTAGTGTCAAGAGTCGCCAAAGGTCCATCGAAGAAGTAGTCGCGGTTGGTCTGGTTCTGGATCTGGTTCAAGGGAGTGTTGCCGGTTCCAATGACGGTGACAGTTCCGTTAGTGATGGCAGAGCCATTGTACTTGGTAAGCCACCCACCCTCACGAAGAGGCTCGAGGGCGCGAACAACGTAAGGCCAGGTGGTGTTACCATTGGTCTTGACGTCAACCCACAAGTAAAGAGTCTGGCCTGCTGATGTATCGAAGACACCATTGTGGGTGGGACCAGTCACAAAAGGAGAGCTTGGGTTCTGCTTCTTGAGGACAGAGAGAATAGGCTGAATGTAGAGGGAATCGAATGTGCGAGCGTGAGTGAGTGCAGATTCCTCATGACCAACCTGCGAAGCGTGAGTTTTGATTCATTCGAATACAGCTGGCTCTCCGAAAGCCGTGTCATTGTTGTTTCGATCGTAACAAGAGTACGTACATAGAGAGTGTCGTTGTACAGCCAGACATCAGCCTCTACTGAGATCACACCATTGGAGAGTGCAGTCCAGAATGGCTTGGCCCTCCAGTAGTCGTTGTGACTGTGGATTTGCTGTCGGCAGATTTTAGCGTTCCTGCATTGATATCGACTTTGCAGGGATCCTTACCTTGGGCATGATACCCTGAGTCAAATCTGTAGGATACTAGATGCACACTTAGCATGCTCCCTGCGTGGAAGACGATTGGCCTCTGCCGGCACAGCGAACACCAGTAGCTAACATATCACTTGCGAAGAGCCAAAGCAAGGCTGCTCGGCCCGCGCGATGCAATATGATAGTTGAAGATCAATCTCTTTATGCAGAAATTGAACACCAGTCGGTAGTTGTGTACAATGCTAGTGGCGTCTTCATTCACTTACAGTATATAAAGAGCTGTTGCTAACGGCGAGGACATTTTGAATATCCTGCGAAAGTGGAATATCTGACTGGCCGCGAACCAAGGGGGCCGCGAGGAGAAGCAATGCGGCAAACATGATTGCTAATGATAACAAAATAGTCAAAGCAGTTTTTAGATGATGGCGCATAATCAAGAGGACATAGGGTGCATTTTATAACTTCAAAAGTTGCGGCGTCGAGATGGATGGCAAGGGTGATGGGAAAGTGTGTTGGACCAATCCTATGACGCTTCCCGAGGGAAAGACCAATGAGAAACTCCACGTGCCTGGACCGGCAAGTGCACCGACAAGCAATTCTTGATTCGTTCACTGCCACCTTTGGCCACGAGTTTGAGGGAACGGCTTTGAGTGGAAGACAACACCGGGCCGGCATTCTTGGCAGTCGATCCTGGGCATCCAAGCCGAAAGGAACTTCTCTTCATCGAGTATCCCGACTTGCTTCAGACCAACAAGTCTATTCATCAAGCTCTGTTGAACTGTCATACAATGCTGCTGGGATACGAGGCTCGGTCACGAGGATTGAAGACTCCACTTGTCTTCGTATCTCCACGACGCGTTGCGACATGAATGCAGAAAACGTGCCTTCAAGTTGCTACTAGATGCCGTCACGACCTTAGGAGTCCTAACAAGATGAGCTTATCATTACTAGCTGCAGATGCAATATCTTCAACATGCTTACACATTTGACCAGAATGTGTGCGCTCAGAGAAGAGGCCTCATGGCGTCCTCGAAACAACGGGCCATCAAAAAGTTGTCAGATTGATACTCGTAGTGAACCAATTGAAGAGGTTTTATAGGTCATGCTCCATACCGATATCTCTCTCACGAACGAGTCTGTGTACTTGTACAAAAGACATGAGAGACGGTGCGTCGAAGGAGTTTGAGAGTATCTCTACCTTGATCTCGTCACGAGTCATGCTTTTGCTTCTGATGTCAGCGCATGACTTGTCGAACATCAATGACTTCCGCATCCGGATAGCAACGGTCCGAGGCGTGTGATAGTAAAGAAGACAAGGAAGGCAATGATGTCGTGAGTGAAGTGAAACCACAAAGAATATGTAGCCACGATGGGATTAACAACATTCGAACAAACAGTTGAGGATAGAGATTGACGTTTGGCGGCCAGAAAGTGAAACTGCGGCGTCGGGAACAATAAGTTAGATTGATTAACGACGAGTCCAAAAGTTTGCGCGTGCGGGCAGTCACAAACACTGCGCTTTCCAAACCTCAGCATCTTTGCGACAGTCGCGTGCTCATATGCTCCTCCCTCCGCTATGATCCATGGCTGGTCTTGTTAACTCCATCGGAGAAGGACTCACAGGAATCAAGCGAGCCTTCGACACATTCATAGGCCACGACTCGGACACTAAGGTAGGACGCCATGAGTGAAGCAATGCAACAGACACTAATCTAGTGTCGGACAGGACGATGCTCAGCCGAGTGAAGGCAGCAGATCAGAGTCGACACACCGCACATCGACGACGAGGTACTCCCCCACCTGAAGTTCTGTCGATTCGCACAATCTGACAAAGTTCCCACAGTCCAGGAGTCCAGTCGCGAAACAAACGTCCACGCATCCAACCCACTACGGACCCAAACCAGTCCGCGTTGCTGAGCTAGTAGGCCACGCCTGTCGGTCCCTTCGAACCCAAGTCTGACCCGATCGTCCCAGCCCAAAGGAACAGCCGCGAAGCAAAAGAGAATCTTCACAACCCAGTCCCGACCAAGGAAGAGCCGCATTGGCAAAAGAGTACCTATACCGCATCCAACCTTCCTACGACATTACCCATCTGACCATGTTCAGCTACCTTGAAGAATCGCTGAAACCCCGACAAACAACTGCGCATTCAAGTAGCGGTCGAGAACGGGGCCAGCAACGAGCGAACCAACGACGCGCAGTGGCTAGTGCCGATGAAAAGAGATTGTTTGCAGATTCACACCTGTACGTAAAACCAACTGCGCTCAAAAGTTGCCCTGGCTGACACCCTGCAGCTCAACTGAAGGTTCTACTATCATTCCCGTACCGAGCGACGACTGGGCTTCCATGAGCAACACGAGAAGAAAAGTCGCCAGCGGCAGCGGCTTCAGGCCAGGAAACACTCTGAATCGACCGGGTCCTGGTTTGAATGCTCTGCCAACCGTCAGCTCTCGAGGAGCAAATGTCTCCAATAACACGGCCAAACGTCAAAAGACAAATCACGAATTCATGCACGATGATACCAACGACATACCAGAATATGCGTTCGGCAATCGCGGTCTGCAAGGTCTACAAGAACAACATCCAACGGCGCAAAGACAACCCAGCATCATCAGTCTCAACAGTCAGAGCCAGGAAACTCCCAGTCAGAAAACCAATCCTTTCACGCATGACGAAGTTCGAAATGTACATTCAAAGCTCAATTATAGCAAGAAGAAAGGTCGCAAGCCCAAGGCTGGCGGAGCGCTACAGAGCTCGCCACCTCAAGGTGGGACTTTTACCGATCCCGTTTCTGTGGACGATAACGACGATGTTCAGATTCTCAGTGACCAGCGTAGTCCACCTCGATCTATTGACCAAAAAGAGCCTCCTAGGGTATCTCGCGGCGAGGCCGATAGGCGCTTCTTGAGAAGAATTACAGCACAAGAGACCAGAAGCCATGCGAAGCCTGCCACCCAGGTTCTCGATCGCATAGAAGTCGATCCGCCTCGCTCACCTCTTCTTGCCGAGACGTTCGTGAGAGATGACGGAGAATCTGGTCAGGCTCCAGTATTACATCAAGCTCAACAGAAAATCAAAAACAGGATGCAGTCAACATCCAATACTGCTCGACCTTTGCAGAATCAACAAACTATCGAGGACTCGAGTGCAGATGAACTGTCACGAGAACCCGTGGTACAATCTTCTGCGCGTAAGTCGAAGCATACTGCAGCTCAGCGATCGCCGTCTCCGAATCACATACCGTCTACCTATTTCACAAAGGGACGACGTAAAGCCCCCGCAAACATCACGATTGCCTTGTCGTCACTTCGCATGAAGGCTGGCAACTGGGAAGATCTGTTTATCATCTATTCTTGGGACCACAAGGCCATGCAGTTCATCAAGAATGATAACATTCTTTCCAATGGAGGTGTGACAATCCAGCTGAGCAGTAAACATGTTCACACGCTGTTTTGCAGTAGCAAAGATTCCAATGAGGCAATATTCGGCGGGTGTAATGACAGTCTTTCAAGCGGCAAAATTTACTTCGAACTTGCTACCGCGGAGGCATTCGATACGTTTTTGGAGGCTGCTAGTCATATGAACGATCGAGCCAAAGTCAGAGATTTGCCAGTGTGAGTGTCGATACCCATCTCAATTTGCAACGCTGACAACCATGCAGGGACAAATTTACGCATGTCCGTGAAGGTTCTGAGACGTTCTTCAGACCAGCAGCCAATACTGCAGATCCTGAACTAGAAGCTATGCGCCTACGACAAGGTACAAACACAGTTCGAGAACGGGCCTTGGCGGCACAGAGAGGCTTCTCGTTGCCCGAATCCACAGCTCAAACCACCCCAGTAAAGAGGACTCGCGCTATGAGATCTGACTTCGCCAATCAACCAGCTAAAGAAACAGTACAAGACCTTTCTCTGCCGCCACCCACGTCTCGCTTCGAGCAAAGCACGCCCGTGAGAAGCAGCCGAAGACTTCAAAGCAAAGACAGCAGCAAGGCTGTTATTGTCGCAGAGCCGGAAGTCGAGCGCTGGACTGTGAAGCATGGTATTCCCAAGTGGGACGCTCCGCTGACCTACCCTCCTGTTGGTACAAACAGAACGACGATCGATGCTGAAGACATTGCACGACTAGACGATGGCGAGCTGCTCAACGACAACATCATCTCGTTTTGTCTGCGAGAGATGCAGGAGAAGAACCCAGACCTAAAGGGCAAGGCGCACATTTTCAACTCTTTCTTCTACGAAACTCTCTCCACTTTGCCATCAAGGAAGAGAGGGTTTAATTACGAGGGTGTCAAACGTTGGACGAGAAACATCGATCTATTCAGCCATTCATATGTTGCCGTGCCGATCAATACGCAATATCACTGGTTTCTCGTCATCATCTGCAATCTCGACAAGCTTGAGCGGAAATTGAAGCTGGAGGGCCTTGAAGATAATGAAGAAGAAGAGCCCGAAGCCGAACCTCAACCAATTGTCGAGGAGCCCCTACAATCTCAGTCGACAGTGTCGAACGACATTGAAATCCCTGAGTCACCACCCCAAGATTCCAAAGACGACGGTCTATCACAGGGAGTGAAGCGCATCTCCTTAGATGCATCACAAGAACAGGAAGAGGACTTGCCTCCTCTTGGCAAGTTGAAGCCCGTTTCGCGCAAGGGTAAAAAACAAGCACCGCCTCTGCCAAAGGTGGACCCAAACACGTATGTTCTATCATGCAGATTTCAACGGGAAGCATATACACTGACAAGAATTAGGCCTGCTCTGATTATTCTTGACTCTCTCAGTGGCACCCATACCCAAGAGGTTAAGAATCTGAAGCAATACGTCGTCCATGAAGGTCGCGACAAGCGAGGCTTGGAATTTGAGTATACTGAACTCAAAGGCATGAATGCTCGTGGTCTGCCTCAGCAAACAAACTTTTGCGACTGTGGTGTTTACCTGATTGGATATATGGAGGCCTTCCTACGCGATCCTGCTGAATTCGTTCGCAAGGTCATGTCTCGTGAACTTGATCATAACAATGACTTTGCTGACTTTGATCCATCAAAGAAACGAGCAGAGATACGCGAAAAGTTGATCAAGCTGGAGGAAGAGCAGAGTCTTGCAAAGAAGCAGAGGAAGAAAGAAAAGGCGCGTCTCCAAAAGATGGCCAACCAAGACAACAGTACCACAAGTCCAGTTCCTATGCCCAAGCAAATGAGCTCACCTATGAAACCCCCTGAGGCGCAAACAGACTCTAGGATGGTCCAGAGCTCGCCCATGAAGCCGCCACCACCGCCAATTCACAAGCTCCGGGAGCCAAGTCCCTACAAGTCAATTTCGGATAACTTGGCACCGTCTCACAGATCCCCACCAGTAGTGGAGCGTTCTGTAGACGATGAGATGCTGTTCGACAATAATGGCTACACTGATGAGGAAACCAGCGAGCCTGCCAGACTCGGCAGTCACGACGACTACAGCTTTCGTCAAAATGACGACCACTACGCTCAGCCTAGCGTCATCCACTCCCAGATGAATTTCAGAAACGAGCTCGAACAAGCAGCTCAACATGCCTCACAGAGAGTCTACCAAGAGGAATAGAACTCCCAATCGTGGTAGCAGGAGAGTTTGGCAAGAGAAGAGCCATGATGCAAATATCGCATGTTCACCAACATGGTCATCGAAGTTCAGGAGGAATGAAACCGTCCTCACGGCATCAAGATTTTTGGGGCTGCCGAAGGGCCAAAAGCGTTGCTATCATGTCTATACCCAGGCACCTTCTTGCTGAACAATCAATACATACTTTTTCTTTTCGATATGCTTAGTCCGGGTCCCGAATACAGAACGTACCGGGCGAATGAGGTTACATACATATTCGTGATTGCAGAACTGCGGGCCTGTAGATCATAGGTAGTCGTGCTGTCCGACCGTATGATCTGACTCGTCAGGAGACACAGATATTTCTACAACTAGACAAAATTGGACGGGTAAGTGCGGTAAGTGACGATACATAGACCAACATCCAATTATTGCTTCTGTTTTCGGACAGACATGCTCGTTTTCTGGATAACATCTTTGCATCTTTACGGTAGCTGGCTCCAGTAGGACACTGATAGAGGAGATGTTCGACCTCGTAACCCGGGTCCCTTCACATGGGAGTAGGAGAACGAGCTACTGTAGTACAGAAATAATCTTGCCTCTTCAGAACAAGCAGAGGTTTACAGAGATGCAACTATACAATTGCATGATGATCTGTGGAATCGGTGCGTGTCCATTGAAAGTTTGACGGTTGGGCTTTCAATGGACAGGCCAGGAGACAGGTTCTGCACTCTGCATTTCTATAGCATCGAACTGGCGACAAGGCGATGTTGGGAGTATGTGAGATGACAAAGAATATATCCAAGTTCTTGGGGGTCTAAGTCTGTGTAATCATGATCTTCGTGTCATGCTTTCTCTGTGTCGCGTAATGTTCGTGTCTGTCTTTTGTTCAGACAGCGCTCTTCAAAGGCTCGCCTGCGTTGCCCTCCTGCTGCTTCAACTTCTCGTGTTCCTTGCTGAGATCTTGAGCAATCTGACCATTGCCGAATCTACCGCCAGTAGCGTCGACGCTCTCCTCGGGCTTCTCTCCATCGTCCCAGCCTTGTTCTTTTGCGAAAATATTAGCATTGATCACACCATAGACTGCTTGAGAAAGGACTCACGCTCAGGCTCGCCGCCAGACCATAGGGCCAACTTCTCCTTTCTGAAAGCAGCGTAGTCCCATTCCTTATCTTCGAGTTTTGCAAGGCTGTCGATCCAGATGTAGGTCTGAGTCTCCACCTCATCGCCCTCGACATTGCCTTCTCCGGTGACTTCATCGCCTTCGGTCTTCAGCAGACGCACACGCACGGTTCGGAGACTGTACTGTGGACCCTCGAACATATCGAGACGGTATATGTCGCCATCTGTTAGGCCAGTAACGTAGGTGCCGCGGACGGAGTGGCCTTCCTGGGGGATGACGCCGGGGTAATCGCAGTACTTAACGCGAGAACGCTTGTGGTTGTGCAGGATGGCCGGGGTCGGTTTGACGTTTTGGATGTTGTACCTGCTGCCTGTGGGGCCGAAGATGACATTGTAGAGAACTTCTTGGGCCATCAGGGTGCCTTTTCATGGATGAACTGTTAGTCAAGAGAAGTTATGGGAAAGGAAAGACATTGCATTACCGTAGAAGAAGGCAGTTCGGGTGCCCATGCTGGTTTGTGCTTCCTTGATGCGTTCTTTGAAGTAATCAGTGCCTTCTCCAGAGGTCTCAGTGGGTTTTTCGAAGGTCTCGTCGAAAGTGAAGGGCTTGCCGAGAGGAAAGGGCTCGTCAAGAGGCAGGTCGTCTTCTTGGTTACCGTAGAACTTCATGACGTCAGGAAAGATTCGTAATGGGTAGAGTCGTAGAGGATAGTCGTGATGAATCGAGTTGGGTGTGATTCTGATGATGAGAGCTATGTGGAAAGAGAAGACCTACATGAATATATGTGCTGAGGAAGGGACCAACCAACGCGTCTAGAAGCTGCTGGAGGTAGCAACCAAACGACTCCAAAGATACAAAGACTGATGAGATATACTAAGATGAAAGACCTACGATGTTAAGTGCTGTCTCTGGTTTCTTTGTTGTTGACGGTGATGTAGCCAGATAGTGTCTCTCCGTTATCGCCGCGATAAGACATGCCCGCCAGCTTGTGGCTCATGCAGAGTGTGGCTGAATTTGTGGCGGTGAATATGGGGCTGGACAATCTCGACTCTCAACAACAGCCTTTCTCTGACGACCCCTGATAAATTTGAAGAATTTCCAGAACGTCCTTGTTTCCTTGAATTTTCTTGCACACGGCCACCTGTTCGACTTTTGGTTTGTGACTCCAATGACGGATACCTGAAACACCAGTTCTTCGTCCATCTTCCAAGTTGCGTCTCCTGACGACCGTCGACGACAAGCTCTTACGCCAAGCACTAGTCTCTTGGGCATCCCAGCTGGGTGGTGTCTATTTGGTCGAACGAGCACAATCATCTCAAAGGCCACCGAAGAGAGGACCAGGAAAGAGACCATCTTCTTGACACAAACAACAGCCAGTCATGATGGGTATCATCTCTTGGCTGATCACGCATCTTGCACCCATCTTTCTTGTTACCTCGCCTGTTACCAGTTATGCCGATCAAATTTATTCGATTCATCGTACGAGGTCCTCGGCCGGTTTTTCTCTCGACATACCCCTCATTATGTTGGTAGCATCAATTTTGAAGTGAGTCTAATACGTGTCAAAATTGAGCTTAAATATTCTCAGTATATGAGATCAGCTAACTAACAGTGGGTCACAGACTTTTTTACTGGCTTGGAGCACGCTTTGATTTATCTCTTCTCTTGCAAGCTGGTTTGATGGTTATTGTCCAACTCGTCCTTTTACGAGTTGCCCTGCAAAACCGTCCACTTGCCAGTGCTGCCAACAACATCCATCAGCCCTTTGCAGCATCGAGAGAAGGTGATACTCATATCAAGCGTCCTTTCGAATTTTGGCAATGGAAGCAAGCAAAGCCATACTGGATGTTCCTGGCGTACTTCAGCGCAACCTTATTGGTTCTCCAAATTCTGTTCGGCCGCTTGGATTCATACGTCGCACTTCAAGGTTACGTGGCTTTGGGGATTGAGGCTACTTTGCCGCTTCCTCAGATCATGTCAAACCAGAGAAACCGCAGCTGCAAAGGCTTCCGTCTGAGCGTTCTCGCAAACTGGCTGTTGGGTGATGCCATGAAAATGTCCTTCTTCTTCCTTGCTGAGAGCACTATTCCTTGGTCGTTCAAGCTCTGTGGTATCTTCCAGGCATGCTGCGACTCTTATCTTGGTGTTCAGTACCTGATGTTCGGCGAGGGGCCTGTCGAGAGCATTGAAGGTCTTGCAAAAGAGATGAAGAATTTGAGTTGAGCTACAATCATACGATGATACGTTAGTGGATGATGAACATGAAATCGTTGAGCACAAGCCCACCAAGTGTGGATGGAAGACAGATCGAATGACAGCTCTGAGCATCTGTGGCAGCATCTTTGTACAATCATGCTACGATCTATTGTACAAAAAAAACAGTGTCTTTGTGGTAATCTGCGCCTTTCATAGACTCGAAGAAATTTACCTCTAAATCATCCATACTGGAATCGCAGAATGGCTCTCTCGATCCTCAACAACTGCTATCTCTGATGTAGTAGCATGAAGCTCTTTTTTTTTTTTTTTTTTTTTAACAGACTCTAGACCCGCACACTGAGGAGATGTTCGGTCAGCGACCAATCGAGTCGATTGATCTTTCCTACAAGGCTACATGGCTCCATATAAGAAAGTCAATTCATCTTAGCTTGCATGCCAATAGGGCGCAAGCTCAATTAGTTGAATCGCGGTCTTGTGACGCCAACTCATGTCGAGCTTTCCTTCAAAGCTCGCTCATGCACCCACGGGAGCTTGCTTCCTCTCTGATTTTTGGTTGCTGTCATTCATCGTATCACAGGATGCAGCTTCCAGCTTACCATTGCTCACCTTGTGATGAATTCTCGTCAGAGCACTATGACTTACCGTGTTGTGTGAATACTGATCAACAGCCAACAGCCAGCGAGGCTTCGACAGACGTCAACAGTCAAATGTCCTCGGCGATTGATGTTCCATACCAAGGAGTGGTCACAAATTCGTGCGATGTCTCGCCAGCTTATGCTACAGCAGATGCTGGTTCATTTGGTATGTCAGTCGTGAATAATGGTGCTTATGATGGACAATCGTGTCTCGGGCTTTACCTGGAGTGCCCAGGTCAGAGGCTCATACAAGAGTCGCAAACATTCGGTCAGTCAGTTGTACAGCAGCTGCCACCGTTGATATACGGACAGCGACCGTTCCAAGCCTGTAGTTTGTCCGGGCCAGGATTGGCTTGTGAAGCAGGGTCCAAAACAAGACTTCGACAGCAAGCTCAAGCTCCTCAAAGTGAGCTATATAAAACAATGTCAGAGGCAGCTTGATTGACGATTGAGCAGTGTACCCATACTCGGGGTTTCCAGCCCAGCAGGAGTTCGTAAGACGATACGATTTCGAGCAGGCGCGGCCAATCGTGCATGGACCACCAAGCCCGATCTCGGCCGCCAAGGATCAGATCACGAACGACCGAGGGGACGACATGCATCGATCAGATAAGATCCTTTACTATCCATCTATCCTCGGTCACCAATTCCACAACTTCAACATGTCGACTTTGGCATCGGCACAACCTTCGTCTGTATATCCCGCCACCACGCAAGATGGTCCTCATGTTGCCTTGTTCCGCGCCGCTGGAGATGGCGCTCCGCCTCAGCTGAAGAGAAGCATCGGCTCAATCGACAGCACAATGGACGCCCAGTAAGTCACCATCTTCCTCGGAACAGTTCGGTTATACTCGTGACCAGAGGTATCGTGACTGACTTGGTACTCACAGCTCGCCCATCTCAGCGGCGTCGCCTGACGACGCTCCACCCGGCAAGATCGCCATCCCAGCCTTGAAGCGTCCCCGCAACGACTCGACCGTCAACAATGGCCCACTCAGCAGAGATGTCGTCCTCAAGCCGAGACCGAAACCTGGTCGCAAGCCTATGGCCGACCAGAACGACTCTTCGGACAAACGGAAGACTCAGAACAGAATGGCTCAGCGTAACTTCCGTGACCGCCGCGCTCAGAAATGCAACGATCTCGAGATTGAGAATGCTCAGCTGAAGGCGAATTTTGAGTCTGAACGCTCTGCCTGGATGGAACAGCTCAGGCAGCGCGATGCCGAGAACGCGAGACTCTCGGCCCAGCTTGCCGATGGCAATGCTAAGTCGGCTCAAATCGATCTTGAGAATCGTCAGCTCAGGGAGCGCATTGCTGAGATGCAGAGGGAACTTGGTACGTTTTATATTTCTTTGCTGTCGGACATATCTCCCTGCACAGCCTTTTTCTCAAGCAAATTTTTCTTCTTGCGGATCAAACTTGCTCAAGTCATGTTTCCATCGAATCAGAGCCATACTAATACTTCGAATCAGATGCTGCCAAGGCTCACCATGCCAATGCTCATGCTCATCCTTCCCATCCTCAGGTATTTGTCCAATCGCCTACTGTCCCGTAGAGGCCATCATGCTTACCTTGGCCCAGCGTTCTGTTACTTCGAACCTTGTTTCATCTGTTCATCATATTCTTACACCACCATCGGACAATGATGCCCACGACGAGTATGAAGTCGACTTCACTAACATATATGCATCCCGTAAACCATCTGCATTCACATCTGGTCTCGGCACAGATGAACATTGCGGTTTCTGCAGCGACGTAGAGAATTGCATCTGTCGCCAACAGGAAGAGCTCAACAACAAGAGTCTTCCCAGCCTTCCGCCTATTGACTCATCGCGTGCTATCACGCAACCGAAACTACCCTCTGACGTCTCCGCACCCAGTTTCTTGGAGGCGCGAACCGAAGCTTCTGGTCCTGGTACCTGCGATATGTGTCTGGCTGATCCTGAGAAAGCCAGACAGTGCAGGGAGCTTGCTGAAGTTGCATTTAAAGACAAGGAAGCCGCAGCATCACGTTCCGATGACTCCGGCTCCAAAGATATGGGCACAGTCACCCTTCGACGTCTCCAGCAGCTCGATTCAACAAAGCCTCGTGAGAGAACTTCGTGCTCTGACTTCTTCCAACAAGCACAACAGAGGAACGTAAGATTCAGACGAGACGACTACCAACAAATCAAACATGTCTATCGTCTCGACGGTCGATCCCAACACTCTCCTTACATGGAGATGGATACTCAAGATGCTGCTCATGCTTTGGCTGCTCTCTCGAGACAGGACACCAGGTCTGGCCTGGACCGCCAATCTTAATTTTTGGTGCGATACTTTTTGTTCATGATCAACGTTAAAATGATAGATTGTTGGCGGCGTTATGAGGGTGGTTCTGTCTTTTCTTTTTTCCTGCTTGGGAGGCGTTCGTTGGGGTGCTGACACCACCTTGCAAGTATGGTCTCTTCGGCCTTCTTTTGCCTATACCTCGTCCATCTGTTGATGTTTGACTTCTTTTTTGTATTTTGTTTGTCTCCTAGTGTCTAAATCGCTTCCAATCACAAGCTCTCCGTAACAAAGTGGGTGTGCACACGTGTCTAACCATGTAGCAGGCATGAAGTTTAGTGGACTTGTGCCCGAGAACTACGATTAGACTTCAACCTCTATTCATCAATGTATCTTTTTTCTGTCTCACAAGCAGTGCTCGAGATGGCATCTTTTTCAACACGCCATCCGAAACATCACCCAACAGTCATATTTGCGGAGTATCAGTCCGCCTCATTGATTGCCGTGTACACGATTGAGCAGGGTTGTTGGACTAGGGAGAGTACCAAGTAAGAACATGCGTTTCTGTCTGCACTTGTGTTTTGTTTGCTCCAGGATCAAGTTTCCTGTGTCAAAATAATGTTCCGCATATTTATGGATTATTCATATGAATGGCTTTACCTTTCCCCTTCTTCACTTGTTGGTCTTGCTGGCACGACAACACAGTACTTGGCACAGAACCACAATGTTTGAACAGCCTGACGTTGCATGTACAAACTTCATGATGGTTTGATAAACTTTTGTACCTCTCGCAAGCTCCGCAATGGTAATCCTCTTCCACGTGGGATAAAGACACCCTTGTTTCCTGATCAAGAAAGTGCAACAGACAAACTTCAAGGACAGCCAACTTGACTACAAAAGTTATTTCTTGCATGCTCGATTGATGTCCTTCCTCGTTTACTTGCAGAGCGATGTGATTGGAGGGAAGATGGTATACTCTGGATGAACTTTGATCTTGTCTCAAACCAGAGATCGAGGGGTCGATTTCAGGTGTTTGCTTAAACATACCTTTGAGCTTGCCAGAAGTGAGAGAATGGAGTTTGGTCATTCTGTGACCGGATAACAATGTGCTCGGGAAGGTGTTTTGGAAGTACAAAGAAGAAGGCATGAAGCCCGAAGCACAACTCTCAACTCTTTCCAAGGTTCTTGCATCACAAGTGAGATAGCTACTCCTTTCTGGTTCTGAAGTTTTCGGTGGTCATCAAGAAACTTCAACGAAGCTATTACATCTATAGTTTGTAGTCACGAGTTCATGACAGTGACTAGAATGACACCGTATAGCTACATGTGGTTAACTGGTCTCGCACGCATGGAGCATCTGATAAGACGTGAACTGCTGGATATCCAGATAGTCATTTTCGCAACAGGCTTAGCCAATACTCTCATGTCTATTCATCAACTTCGAGATGTGGTTGCTGCTGGTGCAGACTTGACAAGCCTTCTCTGGTGGCACCCGATACGGAAAGAGCGGGATCAATCACCTCCTGTGTTGGTGATGGCAAATCTGTGAGTGCAGAAGCGGAAGGAATGTCTTCCATCTACATGCGAGTGCTGCTGCTGGAGATTTAATTGCTCAAGTGGAGCTGTAGGAAGATTTGGGGTGTTGCGTCGCCGTGAGATTCTTGCGAGCCACGCCATCTTGAGCTCGAATCCTTGATCAAGTCTGTGGCACTCTGGGCATATTCGCGTCCGGGGACTGATGAGGAACTGGAGATGAAGAAGAGAACGACAAGTGCGACGATGGCGATATTTGAAGATGTCGTCTGAATGCTTTCAAGACTAGGTTGTTGAGACTTTTGTAGAGACTAGCTTGATGACTAAGAGTACTGTATCAGCAGAAACTAGCTGAGAATCGAGATTATGGGTCAGAGAGAGACCTGCTTCCAAACTTCTCTTATAGTGCTTTGGTCAAGCATACCGATAGCCAGAGCACGAAGTACAAGAAACAGAGCCTCGAAGTTGGAGAAAAAGGTTTTTGTGCTATCTGCATCTGCACAGCTCGCTTTCTGAGTCTGCAAGAGTTGCAATGCCGTACAACCTTGCATACAGTCTCGCTTTCGTTCTTAACGGCAAGGCATCTTCTCGTCTGCCGAATAACCACCATGAAAACGGTAACCCGGCATCAACAAGCCTTTGCAAGACTAGTCACTCGAGCCATGCATGAGAAAAGCTCCTCAGGGTAGAACTCCAACCCGAGATACCCGATGTTATCTACGGAGCTTCGTACCCTTAACGGGAGCCTTCATAACCTCAGGGCGTTTGCAAAGACGAGAGCACGGACTGATAAGAATTACGAAGACCCATACGTACCCCCTGGAGGGAGATTGCCTCGTGTCCCTATTATTCCCAGTGGATAAGGTCTTGCGGATCTGGTTCTCAAGAAGCAGAACGTTTTCCCCTGTACAGTTGGGGGAGGGAAATTCGCCATGGTTGGGAGCACCAAAGAAGCAGAAAGTCCCTAGTGGACGGACATGTTATCGCTTCAACAGGGACTTGCGAAGATCGTCGTGATGCAGCACAAGCTACGTAGAAGCTTGACAAAGGCGAAGCATTAATTGCGCACCAGATGAAAATATTGCTTGCACAGGAAAGGTGTTTTGAAAGTATTACATTATATCTATAGTTTCAAGTATCTACAAGAACAGAAAAACAAAGGAAAAATTTCCAAGCACCAAACGCCTCCCCGAAACGTGAGAGAGTGGCTTTTTTTTTGTTTAGAAGGGCTCAGCATGGTTTCTCTGCTTCTCGCCTTCTGCGTTGTCGGCGAGGGGCTCAGCCTTTGGCTTGGGCGCCTTCTTTGACTTGAACTTCTCCATGAATCCAGAGAAGCTGAACTTGCTGACGCGGAACGCCCAGTAGAGGAAGACTGCTGCAGCAATGTTGAAGACAATGTAAGCCCAGAAGATACCAAAGTTGCGCCAGACTTGGCTGTAGTAGATGTTGCTGCCGGCAAGCAACTCGCCTGCATTGCTGAGTGAACAGTATGCACAGTCTGCCCTCGCGTTAGGGTTTTGGAGGTAGCCGGGAGCGGTCTCGAGGTATCTGTTCAGGTACTGTCCACAGGTCTGTCCGGCTGGGGGCTGGAAGACACTGGTCTCGACGTCGCTGCAGATGACCGGCTTGCCATGAAGTTGTGTTGAGACGATACCAGCGACCCAGTATGTGAAGGGTGACACACGGTACATGAAAATCCAGAAACCAGGGAGGGCGGTAGGAGATTGCATGACACCGTTGAAAAGCAAGGCCATGGCGAACAGCAGGGTCACAATAGCCGCAGCAGTCTCAGCATCTGGCATGGCGACAATACAGAGATGGGCGAAGGTGCCGGCGTAGATGAAGAACTCGATCAGGAAGATAAGAACCATACCCTGCTGCAAGGAAGTTTGAATACCCTGAACAGCGTAGTAGTAGGAACCGAAGACCAGAACAGCCAGAATGATGTTGTAAGGAATTTCAACAACAATGTTACCGAGGAGGAAGGCCTTCCAGGAGTATGCTTTGCTGGGCCTTTCGCGGACCTCGTAGAGCGAGCGCTGACTAACGAAGAGAGGCATGATCTTGTGGATTCTATTAGTAAAGATTTTGGATGTACAAACGATTGACATACCTGTTGAACGAGAGAAGAGAAGATTGTGCAAACCATGAAAGCCGAGAAGATGACGTTCTGCATTCCTTGGGTCGAGTTGTTGGACTTGTAGAACGAGAAACCAATGAACAGACCAGCAGCAGTACCGAGGGTCCACTTTGCGAGAATGTATTGGGGCATGCGCCAGTACTGCTGGAACACTCTGTGAGTGACAACCCAGATCTGAGTGGTCAATGGCATAGCGAACTCGCTAAGTTCTTCCTTGGTAGGTTCGCGCTCTGATGCTCTACCGCTGGATTCTTCGTGGAGTTTGTCGATCTGTTTCTGAACGTCCTTGGCCTCGTCACTCTTCTTCCATACCTCGTGCCAGTCAGGTCCCTTTCCGGAGGATCCAGCATTGACGATCTCAAGCATGAATTCAGCAGGGTTCTCGTCGTCCTCGCAGTGTCTAGCACCGTTCGACTCGAAGTAGTCAAGAAGTGTTCTGGAGTTCTCTCCGATCTCACCAAAGTAGACAGTCTTACCACCCTTTGCCAAGAAGAGAAGGCGGTCGAACTCCTGGAAAAGGACGGCACTAGGTTGATGGATAGTACAGAGGACAGCTTGGCCGGCGTCGGCGAGCTTGCGGAGGAAGGCGCAGATAGCCCAGGCACTTTGAGAGTCCAGACCACTGGTAGGCTCGTCGAGGAAGAGGACTTCGATAGGAGTTAGCACTGTCTGAGAATTCACCAGGAGCTGAATACTCACGAAGCTTGGGTTTGGCAGCAAGTTCGACACCAATAGTAAGAAGCTTGCGCTGCTCAACGTTCAAACCCTGACCAGGAACACCAACAACTGCCTCGGCGAAGTCTTCCATGTCCAGCATTTTAATGACTTCCTCAACGTAGTCGTACTTCTCCTTCTTGGATACCGATTTGGGTTGTCTAAGCATAGCACTGAATTGCAAACTTTCACGAACAGTAGCTGTCTCGAGATGCAGATCTAAGAAGTGGTTAATGGCAAGTTCGAGATTCTTCAAACCGTGTAAGTTTACCTTGCTGTTGCACATAACCACAACCTCTTTGGAAACTGGCGTCGATGGGCTTTCCGTTGACCAACATGTCACCGGTAATGACACCCATAGTCGTACGTTGAGCAAGAGAATCCAACAGAGTCGTTTTACCAGCACCACTGACACCCATAAGAGCGGTAAGTGTTCCAGGCTTGACGTAACCAGAAACATGGTCCAGAAGTCTGCGAGGCTCGCCCTTGATCTTGATGTCATAAACCACATTCCTCCAGGTGAAAATATCCTTCTGAGCAGGGATAGCGTCGACCTCACCTTCGGTGTGATCGTTCGATGCTGCAGCTCCAGCTGCCGCCGCTTCCTCATCGTTGTTGCCCTCTTTGACTTGTCCAGTGAGATTAGCGGGTGCATGGCCCTTGCGGAAGACCAGGACCTCGGCAGTGCTGCTGGTCGAAGAGTTGAGCTCAACAGCGATGAAGTAGATAATCATGAAGCCGATGAGGAAACCAATCATGATACCGAAGTTTCTCCAAACGTGAGAATAGGTATATTCGTAGGCAGTTTGAATGTAACGGTCTCCTTGCACAACATATTGGCCTTGAAGTGCACCTGTCATGGAACAGATGAATGTGTTGGGTGCCATGTTGAGATAGTTGGGAATGAGATTAGAGCAGGGGAACTCTCGTCCGTGGAATTCGTTCGCGATCAGGATTTCGAATGCGTAGTAGATCGGATCTTTGGAGTATTGTCAGCATGGCTTAAAAGTGAGGGAAAATCAGCTTACTCAGATAATGAATCCAGTCGAACCACGGCTTCATGTAAGGCTGCGGCAATACATATCCAGTGTAGATGACCAGTGCGAGGACCATCACACCAGCAAGTGTCATGGCTTGCGAGATTGTCTTGGTGATGGCGGCGAGAGATCTGAAGACAGCGGACATGATTTGACCGATCACATACGTAATCAGGAAGAAGATGAAGAATTGAGATGGTTCGCGTCGAAGTCCAGCCAGGAAGTAAAGAATTACATCGAACACAACACTGGTAACAAATTTGACAGGTATGTCGCTTACAATACCAGCAATTGCTTCAGTGGCTGGATGATAAAAGGCGTATGATTTGTGTTTTTCGACAATTGGACGTTGAGCATAGAGACTGTTGATCTCGTTCATAGCCTGGAGTGCGTTAAGAAGGACAGCGAAGAACAAGACAGCTCCTTTAGCAAAGAAGCTGACTGTACCGTCAGGTGTACCATAGAAGATTGAACCAATAATGAGAGACATGAAGACGTTGACACCAATAGCTGCTGTCGTCGATGGAAGATCGTTCCAGACGCGTTGGTAAGATCGCTTTGTGTTCAGCTTGATCTGCATAGGAATACTGATCATGTATGGTGACTTCAGACGGGTGTGGTTTGCCTGGAATTCACCCTTGTTGTCACGGAAGCTCTGAATCGTTTGCTCTCCAGAGACTGACTTTTCGTGTTCTTCTATGCCTTGCAGCATTTCCTTGTATGCCGAGGATTCTTGCCAGAGACGCTCGAAATCTTCTGGGGTGCGAGGGACCTTGTTCTCCATGCCCTCACGAGCTTTGCGCTCAGCTGGGTTGGTGAGACCAGTCAAGAAATCACCAGTCGTTTGGCGCTTGTCGCAAGTCCATCCCTGCTTCTCAAAGAAGGCACGAGCCTTTGATGCTGGGCCATAGTAAATGGTGCGACCTTCGTACAGCACAATCGCTTTGTCAAACAGATCGTAAATCTGCTGAGAAGCTTGGTAAATGGCGACAGCGTGGGCTGAGCCACCGAGGTTTGCCAAAGTGCGGAGCGAGTCAACGAATTTGAATGCTGTAGCAGAATCGAGACCGCGAGTAGAGTTGTCCCATGCAGCGAGAGGAGATCCACTGAGAGCCATTTCAGCGATACTGACACGCTTTCTCTCACCACCGGACACACCACGAACGAAATCAGAGCCGACTTTCGTGTTGTAAGTGTGACTGAGACCGAAAATTGCCATGATAACTTTGGCTGTGTGCTCGGCGAATTCTTTCCTAGAAAGTCCACGAATACGGTGCGATGGTGTGCGGGTGGAAGCGGCAAACTCGAGGGTTTGACCAACGGTCAAGTGCGGGAAATGCTTATCAACCTCTTGGTTGTACACTACTTCTCCTTTGAACTCCTTCATCATCTGCTTCTGGCTGATACCGTTGTAATGAATCTCAGAACCATCCTCAATGGAAAGTCCATGAGACTCGCCGCAAAGTGTTTTGAGGAAGGTACTGCAACCAGAGCCTGGACGACCGAGGACGATGAGCAATTCACCAGACTTGATGTTGCCGTTGAAGTTGCGGAGGATGTGCTTTGGCTCGGATTTTGCGAATAGAGACTTAATCATCCCAAAAGGCTTCAATGGAATACTGCCGACTGTATCTTGATACTGGAGGGCTGCACCGGAACCGGAGACCGAAAGATTCTTCCAGACGATACCTGCTCTGGTGGCTTTAAGCTCTTCTGCGTCGAAATCCTTGATGAACGCTCTCAACCATTTGTCAAGACTGAAATCCTTGGAATCGGGATCGATGCCAGCGTAACTTGCGTTCGTTTGGGATCGAGTCAACGTTATCATGTTCTCCCTCATGGCCTCCTGGTCCGCTCCAGGAATATTGATCGGGGCATATCCGACGGTGTCATCGCTGCTACTTCCGGAACGTGATTTCTCGCTTTCTTCAACCTCTTCTTTGATGTCGTTTGATCGTGGGAGCTCAGGCTCAACGGGAGTCTGCTGAGGTTCGTAGCTTTGGAATTGGTAAGGCTGACCATCAGCAAGAGCGTCTGCCGCTATCTGCTGTGTGGTCCTGTACTCCATGTTGACTGTGGTGGAACAGGGAGTCAGGAGTTACAGATTGGAAAAGGGTCTGGGGGGAAAGGGGAACGCTAGCGAACTAGAAGGCGTTACGCCTATATATTCAGTAGAAGTATTTGAATCTAGTGTTTTGTTTTTCTATCGGCCCTCATGACGACTGGGCGTTTTAAGAACAAGACAGGGTGTTTAGGCTCGAGAACGATGTGGAACAGAGGTACGTAGTCTAACGCGGACGGTTCGTAAATTGTGTTTTCAACGACATCATCCCGAGGAGTTCCACCTCGACCCCAGGTCCCCAAGGACTCCAAGAGCTCGAAGGACGTTTGAATAGACTCTCGGCGACCTTCACATCCGTTCCCCGTGCGCTCTACACGGAAGCCTAAAGGGCCCGTGAACCCTTTTAAGGACGAAGGTCCACACATAAAAGGAAAACGCTCCGTGGAGTATCTCTCGGAAGCAGTTCTTACCGGGAAATGGGTACGCGTAGAGAGGCAAGGAAGTACTACTCATCGAACTCGGCCTAACGGCCACCGATAGAATGCGACGGTAATTACTCAGCTCAACAAAAGCTAGACACGCGCAGCTGGGTTTCGGGGTCCCTGTTTGTGTACAAACCCTACGAGTGTGTAGTTGGCTGATCAAAACAGAAAGGCGAGGTTGACAAAGATCGGAGAGAAGGTTTGGTGTTGGATGCCGCCAACATCCGAAGCTGCTATACGAGCAAATACGAGGTTCGGCTTCTACATTGATAATCCTACACTGCCCCAGAAATATCTGTTCAAGAATGCCCGGCATTTCTCAGCAAGGAACAATTCCATCCGAGTGTCGTAATCGTACGCCGGCTAGGGCTTGCGAGTCGTAAGCAGATACTCGAACAGCTATCTCCCAGCTTCATGTTGTGAACTTACTCGAGTATCAACAATGCCAAGATTGAGTTCGGGTGGCTTTCACCAAGGCGAGTGGCGCTTTCCCCAAGACTCGACGTCACACACATCTACCGTCAAGAGATGCCTGCTGAACTCGACCTTACTGTACTGCCTCGATGGTCGGTCGTCCGCGATCCAAGGGCTGCTCTACATGTCGTGCTCGCCACTTAAAATGCGGTATGAATCAGCCAAGCCGATGGTCGAAAACGCGCGCGCGGGCTAACGGGACTCTCAGACGAGAGGCGGCCTGTCTGTTCGCGCTGTGCAAAAGACAAGTTCGAATGCAGTCCTCGCTCCGACGATTTTCAAGTCATTCAATACAGTCCTCCAAAGCTGCTCGCGCGCGCGCAACCCCATCTCTCTGACGTGACAGACGACAATATCTTCATCACGTATCTAAATCACAAGTTGTTCTCGGATCATGACACTCGCGTTCGCTGGATTGGCTTCAATGCGATAGCTCGACCAGACACTTTGTCCTGGAAATGCCTGCTCGCATTGTCCAAGTCTTTCTATGGTCGCGTACAACACGAATCGAGTGTCACCCGGCATGGAACCGCTTTATATGGTCAATGCCTTGGAAACATCAATAAAGGTCTATCTGATGTGAAGAAAAATTCGACAACCGACATGCTTCTGTCGATCATGATTATGGGATTCTACGAGGCAAGACGTGATTTGATCCTCCTACTAGATGCTATCTAACCATAACAGATGATGCTTTGCACTAGCCACGATGCTTGGATCCGTCATGGACAAGGCATATCAACATTGTTCCAGATGCAGGGACCAGAGATGTGCAGAGACAGAAACATGTTCGAGCTTTTTCGCAGTAACAGGTTTCTCATCATACTCTCCTCGCTGGCTAGCAGACGACCTACTTTTCTCTCTCAAGCATCATGGAAAACGATGCCATGGCAGCAGCAGAAGGTAGCAAAAGACGGCATGGATCTTCTCCACGATATAATGGCCGATATACCCGCGCTCAGAAGCACATTGCTTGTGTTGCAAGACTCAATTGATACAGACGAAGCTAAAGCGGCCACGTATCACGACTTGGCAGAAAAAGCCTTGCCTGTGCTCGCTGAACTTTTAGAATGGCGAAAGAGCTGGGATGCCTTACCTGAAGGTCATATCATCAGTATCTCCGCAGAAGAGCGACCAGAAAACTGCTCTTTGCACTTCACCAGTCTCCGTTCAGCGAATTGCTGCTCTTTATACGATGCTGCACTAATACTTGTGTTGGAAACTATTCTTTTGTCTGCTCAACAGGGTCAATTGCATGCTGGGGCCGCAGCGACACTGTATGAGAAAGCACGTCAAGCAGCTATGGAGATCTGTGCTAGTCTTGATTTCCAGCTCCAAAACTCCCACACCAGACTTGGTCAGCTCTTCGTTCTCTGGCCGTTGCGAGAAGCCGGTAAGATCTTAGGTAACGGTACCCCTGAACAACAGTCCCTTCTAGAAAGGCAGAAACAAAAGATAGCCACTGGTCAAGATCTCTGGGAAATCGCGAAGTCTGCATTCGGAAAGTATGGATGAAGAACACGTTGTGGCTTTAGTCCAGGCTCTATGCCCATGTGTGTGTGGGTTAGACAGCATCAATTTCTTGTATCATGAACGTTTTCAGTCATCATGGTCTCAAATTATGGCAAGCCTGGTTCTTGGGACCTTGCAGTCTGGATCCCGGTCCTTTAACGGTGTGGCGTGTACTCATAAGATCAGTGTAGTCGGGCTGAACCCCGCGAAGAGGATGTATCGATAGTACTGCGCTCGGATATGTTCGTCAATCCGCCATGTTTCGATGTTTACCTCCCCATACCTGGAGTACATGATCGAGCCAATCGGAGTAATCACCGTTGAGTGTGTCAATGTATTAGGAGATGCCACGTGAGGATGCAGGCTTGGACCCAGCTACTTGGTCACTTGGTCAAATCGAGACACAAAATGAATCCTTCAATATAAGCGCTCAAGCCCAAATCAATAATTGCAATCTGCTCGCAAAATGCTTCGATCCTTCAATCCTCTTTCAAGATGCTTTCTTCGTTCTAGAAGAGAGATGAGACAATCGTTGGCCTATACCATGAATGCAGGTTTACCTTGCAGAAACAATGGTCAGGGTTTCTAGCACAACGTTAAAGATTCTCGCGACTATTGCATACGAGAATGATCATCCTAGAACCCTCTTGTGGGACGCTACAAGGAAACTGTTCTTGAGAAATGGACACGACTGGTTGAATTGCCAAGCGTGGCCAGTATCCCAATGTCTTGTTTGTGAGGCATGAGTGCCTCTGCTCAGGAAGTAAATTCGAGCTTCCGCAAGCCTAGATGTGAGCGAACATAGCCTCCTTCTCTTCCCGCTTCCTCCGGAAATTCTGTCATGCAGCATCAGGATATATTCTTTCGCTCGATCGATGGAATTAGGGCTTTGGTGAGTGCTTGTTGCGTCGCCGGTGCACAACTGTAGGCAATGCTACCTAGCGTCTTACACCTAGAGAGCCATCCCTGCAGTCATGCCAACTCGATCGCACAAGGCTTACCTTGATGACAAGTCGAAAAGTGCCCTGTCGCCATAAGTATCGGGTCTTGATAAGGAAGGATCGCTTGCTCTGGTATACCAACAAAGGTGAGCCGGAACGACCAATCACAGCACATCCACCGCGAAATGCTCCAAAAAGGGAAACGATCTGCACTCTCCTTCCTTCCAAACCTTATACATTACCAAGGGTCTAAAGGTCCGATATGAATCTACTAACGAATGGAGGCCTGTCGACCTATACTTGTTTGGGAGCATTCTCCGGCGCAGAGTATCTGAGAGGTCGGTTTGATGAGCGTGATATCACTTTTGCTGAGCCATCAGACATGGCTGTACAGACAAGTGGGCTATGTCGAGATGGAAGATATATAAATCTATGGATGTCTTCAGAAATCTCTGGATTGTATCAAAACAATTCATCATCTTCGAGGTTCTACTGTGTTATCAGCATTGTCATCCATTATCTTCGCAGATGACCCCTTCAGACATGGCTCAGTATTACTCCAGCCCTGACCAGTACCCTCGGGAGATGTGCCATCCAACGCCATCCATTGATTATTGGCAAACCTATGCCCCATCAATGTCTCCACCGCCATACCCTGCGGACCACCAAGGATACGTTCCTATGCCAGTCGAGCCCAAGAGGGACTACTATACAACAACACCAATGCAACATTCTTACATCTACTCGGACGCTTCGCATCAACAACCTTCACCAACCTACCAACCATCCTCTTCACAAACCTCTCACAATCACCACCAAAAACCCATCGTAATTCCTCAAACCACTCCAGGCCCCAACAACCCCTTCACCCTCGCCTATAGCCACGCCCTCTCTACCCACAACATCTACCCCGCCACCTTCCTCTCCTTTCTCTCAACTCTAAACATCTGCCTCGCCACCACCCCACCCCTCCAGATCCTCGATCTCGCAGGAGGATTTGTGGGTATGGTACCTCACCACATCCCAGCCTTGATAGGAGGGAGTCTTCAAGCAACCGCCAAAATCGCTGGTGCCGTGACGTCCAAAACGCGTGTTGCGACGTGTTTGAAAACAGCTAATGAAGAGGTTTTCGCACCAAAGGGGTTGAAGGTAGAGATTGTGGATACGGAAATGCTGAAAAGGAAGTTGGGGATTGAGGGGAGTAGACCTTTACTCGGTGAACTCGACGAGCGAGGCTTGGAGATGAGTGTCAGAGACAGAAGACTCCAAGCTTTGCAGCCATATGTCGCGGATTTGGAGTTTGATGTTCCTGAACCAGCGAGACGAGAGAATGTTATTGATAGATTGAGTGCTTCGCAGCTGAAAAGACAGATGGCAAAGTCCGAGGAAAAAGCCATGGAGGCGAGAAGAAAGGAAAACGAAAAGAAGGAAAAGAAGGCTAAGAAGGAAGAGAGGAGGTCAGAGAAGGACAGAAAGAAGGGCAAAGAAAGGAAGGAGAAAAAAGAGAAAGAAGACAAGGAGACCAAGGCTGCTGAGAAGCTTTTGTGGTTATTCATTGGACAGGTCTGAAATCAATGGTTCCCGGTGTGCGAAAATCAAACACAGTGTAGCTATAGAAATGCACAATATTTTCAACAAAATGGGGTTTCCATGGAGAGAGCACCACTAAAGGATCTCTATGGACATTATGATTCCAACTATGCATTTCGACAACTTACAACAACCCTTATACCTCGAAGTGGAGAAAGGGGTCAATTGCAAAGACGTGACTGTCTTGAGCACATGGGAGGGTGGTATCTGGATTCCTTCGTTTCATAGAAAGCATCAGAGATGTCACTTGAAGGGAGACATTCATCACAACTGTAAAACTCTGTTATGCGGCACGAACAGGAATGAAGAACCTAACTTTTGTAATGGTGAAAGACGTGCTCATGAGCTCATCAAAGGGGTATCTACAAGTACCATATGCAAGAAGCTGGTAGTCAAGAAGGCAGTAATCTATGTACACACAACCATCCAGTCCATCTAACCGGAAAGGAACTTGTATGGGTTCATGATGCCCTTCTGCAATGTCCGTCAGTATGTCTGTGTTTCGTGAATAGATGAATACGAGACTTACGGGGTCGTAAAGATCCTTGATCTGGCGCATAAGCTTGATCATGGTCTCGTCACGGCTGTAACCAATGAAAGGTGCCTTGGCAATACCCAGACCGTGCTCAGCACTGATACTGCCGCTGCGCTTAGCAACCCACTCGTAAACGAAAGGCTCGAGTTCCTTCTCGACAGCTTTGTCGTAGCGGCGAGTGGGCACGTTGAGGTGAAGGTTGGCATCACCCATGTGACCATATCCAACAACATCGACGACAGGGTAGTCATCAGTGTCACCAATCAGACCAGCCTTCTCCATTCTCGCGCGGGTCTCCTCGACCAGAGAGTACATCTCATTGATGGGAATGGACAAGTCGTACTTGTAGACACCACCCCAGTGACCGAGATGCTCGGGAACACCTTCTCTGCAACCCCAGAGCTCCTTGAACTGAGTTTGATCCTGAGCAACGACACCATCGCTCACAATCTCCTCGCCCATGACGTGCTCAAGGAAGCTCTCAAGCTTTTCTTGGTCGTGGTCACTGTTACTGCCTGAAGTCTCGATGAGGCAGTAGAAAGGATGCTCGCTTTCAAGAGGCAGACTGTTACCGCTTGCACTCTTGTAAAGGTTTTGACTGCGGCCGTCCATAAGCTCGAAAGCCGAAAGGATCTCACCAAGCATGCCCTTTGCCTCGGAGAAGGCTTGTTGAACCTTCTCGAAAGACTCGAGACCGAAGTATGCAACGTTTGTGGCTTGGCTACGCTGAGGGCAGAGAATAGAGATGGCGGTGATCATACCGATAGTACCTTCAGCACCGATGAACAATTGCTTGATGTCGTATCCAGTGTTGTCTTTGCGCAGCTTAGACAGGTTGTTGACGATTGTGCCATCAGGGAGGACAGCCTCGATACCGAGAACATTGCCGTGCATGCTACCATAACGCAAGAGACGAAGACCACCGGCATTGGTTGCTACGTTACCACCAATCTGGCACGAGCCCTTTGCACCCAGATCCAGAGGGAAGATGTGCTTTCTCTCAGCGAGGTAGTTGTCGGCAACCTCGAGAATGACACCAGCGTCGGCTACCAGGATACCCGAAACGTCATCGAAGCTGCGAATCTGGTTCATGCGAGCCAAGTTGACAACAATCTCGTCAAAGACGGGGACACTTCCACCAACGAGACCAGTGTTACCACCTTGAGGGACGACGGCCAGCATGTTGTCGTTGCAGTACTTCAAGATCTTGCTAACCTCGTCGGTGCTTCCAGGCTTGACAACCAGCTTGGTGTGACCCTTGTACTTGCGCATCCAGTCGGCATTGTAAGGCTCAATATCTTCGGAAGCATCCTTGGAGACACCATCGAGGATGGCAGACTCGTTGCCTAGCAAATCCTTGAACCATTGAACGTGCTCGGTGGTGAGTTCGGCAAATTTGGGATCTCTCTTCAGGTCGGGGTATGATTCGGAGGTGTATTTGATTTTTCGTGAAGGAGCTTCTGGGCCCTTTGCTCCAGTGTCTGGGTGAGGTTGGTGGGGTTCTGATGTGGCCGAAGTGGTGGGTTCGTTCTTTGAGCTCTCGAAGCGTCTCTGGCCGGCAAAGACAGCGCGGGGAGCAGTGCGAGCGATGGCGGCACGATTGAAGGCGAAGTTGGCAGCCTTGATCTGGCGCAAGGCCGGCACGCAGCGGTGGAGAGGTGCCATTGTGACAGTCGAGTGTGAGGAAGAGGTGTTAAGAATTACAGGAGGTACTTATAGAGCTCGAGGAATAAAGAAACAAAAAAATGTACGAGTATGGCCGGCAGAGTCATGGCGGCATCATACTATTCGCCGCAATCGCTGCAAGTCCAGGTCGGCATGATGGAGCTCCGGCTTCTGCCGCCGCTTTGGTCCAGCGCGAAGCTCCCGCAAGCTGCAGTCGACACCATCCAACTGCCTAAGATCAACTGTCTATACAGCTGTGTGAACGATTCTCATCTCCTCCGACGCCTCTTTATCTCATTCGCCATCCTCACTGCCTTAACACTCCGTCACCACACATACAACACACACTATGGCCAGCGGTTACGATCGAGCTCTGTCCGGTATGCGATGACGCCAGTCCATCCGCCATCTAAACATCCAAATACTCACTGTCTATCTAGTCTTCAGTCCCGACGGACACGTCTTCCAGGTCGAATATGCTCTCGAAGCCGTCAAGCGCGGTATGTCGTCGTCTCCATCCTCCTCACTCATGTTCGCTCGACTGATTGCCTCCCAGGAACTTGCGCCGTCGGTGTCAAAGGTGACAAGATCGTTGTTTTGGGCTGCGAGAAGCGCAGTGCCATGAAGCTGCAAGATACTCGCATCACTCCCTCAAAGATTGGTCTCATCGACAACCACGTCTGTCTCGCCTTCGCCGGTCTGAACGCCGACGCCCGTATCCTTGTCGACAAGGCCCGTCTCGAAGCTCAAAGTCACCGTCTCACCGTCGAAGACCCCGTTTCCATCGAGTACATCACAAAGCACGTCGCTCAGGTCCAACAACGCTACACTCAATCTGGTGGTGTCCGTCCCTTCGGTATCAGTACCCTTATTGTCGGCTTCGATCCCAACAGCACAGAAGCTAGACTCTTCTACACTGAGCCTAGCGGTATCTACTCTGCATGGTTCGTCTACTTCCGCCATCGTTCTCCAAGCATTCTTGCTAACAAAGTTACAACAGGAAGGCAAACGCCATCGGCCGCTCATCCAAGACTGTGCGCGAATTCCTCGAGAGAAACCACAAGGACGGAATGGATCGCGAAGAGACAATTAAGCTTACCGTCAAGTCATTGCTCGAGGTTGTGCAGACAGGTGCAAAGAACATTGAGATTGCCGTCATGGAGCCCGGCAAGCCCTTGGAGATGCTCAAGGTCGAGGATATCGAGAAGTACGTCGAGAGCATCAACAGTGAAAAGCAGGAAGAGACAAACACAAGAAGAGGTCCCCGTGCAGGAGGTCAGGTTGGCGGTGCCGGAGCACAGGGCAGCACAACAGGTCCTGCGGTAGGCACTGAAGCCGTGCTGGCTAGCAGACCGGCCGGCGACGGAGGCAACGCACCCACAGAGTAGACACGACTTGCATTTGGGGACATAAGCATTGGCGTTCAGGGCAAATCAAGATATCATGGCTGCATGATGAGGCAAAGGCAATGAAAAGATTTAATACATGAATGATGTTTGATGATTCGTGAATTCGTTCTTCTATTCCAGGTCGATGGTCGAGCCAGGTGGTATATGCGGGGTTTCAAGTTTTGTGTAGGTCCCGGATTAAGTGCAGAAGGGATGCAGCATGCGCAGATCAACCCAGTCTCTCACTGGCCTCTTTCAGGTTCCAAATGGTCTGCTGCTCTTCCTCGCGCACACGGTCATCCTTGACGAAACGAGCATCCTTTCTAACATCCTCACTCTCAACCTGCAGTCTGGCTTGTGGCGTCTTTGCTTCGAGGACAAAGTGGTTGTCACAGTGCGGGCAGTACTCGTCACTCTCTTCAAACTCCTGAACATCCTTGCGGAAAGCCTTCTTGCACTTTTTGCAGGCGAAGACCATTTCGAGGGTGGGCTTGAGATTGTGTGTTTCGGACTCGGCGTGGCATTCTGCGCAGTCGAACCATTTGCGGCCTGTTGTTGCGCCGTGTTAGTGATGGAATTGCGACAAGGCGGAGGTGGTGCGGAGGGACTTGCAGCAGGGAGAGCGGATTGAGACCTGGGCGTTGAGGATGTGTTTGCTGAGCCTTGTTAGCTCGAGGTCACTCTATACATAGAATTGTACCTACCACATGGTGAAGTGGTAAATGTGGGCGGGAATGAGTGAGACAGAAGGAGAGGCTGCCGGCAGCACAAGATGGTGATTTGCGACAATTGTAATTGTCGGGTGTTTTGCAGTCAGTCGGGCATATAATAAGCTTTTGGCAATCAGGGCACGAGCCTCCGGAAGGCGTTCAGAATCCGGGGAGAGCAGGGCAGCAAAGGTAAGGGCACGCGAAGCTAAGGGCAAGCATACGCGTGGCTGCGCATACCGTCCAATTCGAATTATGACCCAAAGAACTGCCACCTTGCGACATTGAAGCCTGCCAACCCACAATCTTACACTCGGCATATTCATACACGACCTGCTCAGCCTCTGCCCCTACCGCCCTGCCATCTTGCGACACCTGTCTGGCCTTTCTCCTCTGTCCATCTCTCGACGCGCATACCTCCTGCATCCATCATATCCGCTCGAGCCCGCAGCGGTTGGTTCCACCTCGTTGACGCCGCGCACTCTTGACCAGACCACAACCTGCTGCCACCAACGGAAGGCATTACCAGCGACGAGATTGACCCACTATAAGTCTGGCCGCCATGGCCAACGACGACCAGGCCACGGACGAATCCTCCATCAAGCCTGTGTCGTCGCTGCGCTCGCGATTCGAGAACTTGAACACAGACCGCCCTCCGCTCCAATCCAACGCCTCTTCCAATGTGCGAAGGTCCCTCGACCTTCCACGGTCGCTGCCAATCACCGACGTCGTGTCTGACAACACATCTCAAGGATTGAAGAAAGCAAAGCCTCCTCCGCCCAAACCGCGACCCGTCTCGACAGCATACCCTCTGACTCCTCGTCAATCTCCTCCTTCTGTCAGCGTACAGTCGCCTGCGTCACCGCCCAGAAAGCTTGATGTTCGTGTCACCAATGCGACTCCAAAAAAGTCTCCTCCTGCTTCGACCTTGTCTACTCCAGCCTCCGCCAATGCCTCTCCAGCAGGCTCTATCCGTCACTTTCGTTCTCCGAGTCGAGTAACAACTCCTGCGCTGGAGGCTCGCATGTCGGCTTTCTTGCAGGCCTCTCAATCTTCTGAAACACAACCCGAGACCAGACCTCAGTCAAATGGCGACCATAGGCCGAAAAGCCCCAATTTTGGAGGTCCTCCACCTGTAAATCGTGCTGGTAAACCAAAGCTCGGTGGTCTTACCTCGGCGAGCGTCGAGAGTCTAGCACCAATGATTCCGTCCAAGACTGGGAACAACCAAATCTCTCCTTTCGGTACGCCTCCAAGCAGTTCAGAAAGTACTCCGCACGCCGAGCAAGTTGCTCCTTCTATCCCACTCGACTCGAAACCTAGAAATCAATCCGCATCACATGGCTATTTTGCTGGCGTTATGGCCCCACGAACTGCTCCAGTACAACCTCGAAATCCTTCCCCCAAACCCCTGAGCCGCTCATACGATTCCTCATCTCGTCTCGATGTGTCAGCTCGTCTCCAGAAGATACCTCAAAGAGCCCCAATTGCGGTGCAAGATGGGTCTAACGATGATGATATGCCAGTGTTGCCTCCTCGACCCGAGCGTGAACTGCATTCTGGACGGACCAGTCCTACCCGCTTCAACAACAAAATTCCTGCTCGTCAATCTCTCGATCTGCCGCGTCGGACGAGCGCAGCTACTGCTAATACGGACAGTACCATGATGCCACCACCGCGCCGTACTCAACCGCCTCCACTTCAGACATCTGGCTCTGCTCTGACACAGGGTTTTGACAGGAGGCATTCGCACACACCTGCTGCGACTCCCTCAAATAGCAAGCCACCACCTGCTGCAACTCCCTCAAATACCAGGCCACCACCTCCTGCTATCCCTGCACCGCGACGATCGGTTGATACCCGTCGCGAAGATCTCAGGAACATTCCATCCACCCCCATGTTAACACAACACGCTGACGACTTTGAGGATCCTCCCGTCAATTATCCTGGCGGTAACCCTCAAGACTTTCCGGATGCATCGCAAGCAAACAGGCGCCCTCCAAGGTTCAAGACTCGGCCTTGGGAGATTCACACAGGTTACGATACACGCACTTTTGCAGTTTGTGGAGATTTGGTGTGCACGACAGGCTACATTACGCGTGTATGGAGTCTGCGCACTGGCGAATCATGTTTGACCCTATCCCATGGTGATAATGTCAAGGTGACTGCACTGGCCTTTGCACCCACAGTAAATGCGGAGAATGAAGGGCGGCGACTCTGGCTCGGAACTAACATTGGTGAAATTCACGAAGTCGACATCCCTAGTCAGTCGATCGTGTACACCAAGACTAACGCCCATCCTCGACGAGAAATCATCAGAATCTTCCGCCATGCTTCCGAACTATGGTCCTTGGATGATGATGGCAAGCTCAATGTTTGGTCGCCTGGTTCTGCAGGTATGCCCAGCCTAAACACGGTACCTACGACCTTTAGAGTTCTTCGCGGCCACTCGTGCTCAGTCATCGTTGGTGGTCACCTTTGGCTTGCTGCAGGCAAAGAGATAAAAGTGTTTAAACCAAGTGCTCCTACTGAGGCTGCTTTCAACGTCCTGCAAAAACCACTGACAGTGGAGGGTGCGGGTGATATAACCGCTGGAGCTGTCATACCTAGCAAGCCAGATCTGGTCTACTTTGGTCATGCTGATGGCAAGATTTCTGTTTTCCAACATCGCGATTTCAAATGCGTTGGTGTATTCAGCATCAGTCCGTACAAAATCAGCTCTCTAGCAGGAGCTGGAGATTATCTCTGGGCTGGTTATACTGCTGGGACTATATTTGTTTACGACACATCCACTTCGCCCTGGCGGGTCATGAAGGATTGGGTGGCTCATGACAATCCAATCTGTAGCATTATTACAGACACGCAGAGTATCTGGAAGATGGACAATCGTCTGCAAGTGGTCAGTCTCGGCCTGGACAATGCCATCAGAATATGGGATGGCATGCTTCGTGAGGACTGGCTTGAGACCAAGATGCAGCAGAGTGACAATGAGTTTTGTTCCTTTGAGGAAATTACTGCAGGAGTGCTCACATGGAATGCTGGCGCTTCCAAACCCAATCATCTCAAAGGCAGTGAAAAAGACGCAGCCTTCTTCAGGGACTACTTTTCCTCGCAGAATCCTCCAGACATCCTTGTTTTCGGCTTCCAAGAACTGGTGGACCTGGAAAACAAAAAAGTCACAGCTAGTAAGTACACTTGCATCATACTCTGCTCAGGTAGCAAGTACTAAGAACTTGGACAGAGAGCTTCTTCAAGAGTAGGAAAAAGGACCCTACAGAACAAGAGCACATGTCGCATCAATACAGAGCCTGGCGAGATCATCTTACTAGATGTATCGAAGACTTCATGCCGGCCGATCAAGGTTACGCCCTCCTACACACGTCGAGCATGGTCGGTCTATTCAGTTGCGTGTTTGTCAAAACTTCGCTTCGAGGCCGTATCAAGCAAGTGCACACCGCAGAAGTCAAGCGTGGTATGGGCGGTCTGCACGGAAATAAGGTAGGTCATCTCTGCCACCACAATCTTGCATATTCTGATTGTTGTTCAAGGGTGCTTTGATTATTCGTATGATTCTGGACGACAGTTCAGTTTGTTTGGTGAATTGCCATCTTGCTGCAGGCCAGACTCAGACGCTTCACCGTAACAACGATGTTGCTGCCATCCTTGAGGCTGAGTGTCTCCCAGTAGCAGCTGTGAATAACATGGCTGGTACTTTTGTAGGTGGGGGCGACGGCAGCATGATCCTGGACCATGAGATTTGCATTCTCAATGGAGACCTGAACTATCGTATTGATGCGATGCCGCGAGACACGGTCGTACGTGCTGTCAATGACAGAAACTTGGCAAAGCTGCTCGAACGCGACCAACTTCTGCTCTCGCGCAGAAAGAACCCGGCGTTTAGACTACGCGTGTTCCAGGAATTGCCCATCACATTTGCACCCACGTACAAATACAACGTGGGTACTGACGAGTATGACACGAGTGAGAAGAAGCGGGCCCCAGCATGGTGCGACAGGGTACTTTACAGGGGTCTAGGCAGGGTCAAATGCGAGGACTACCGACGATGGGAAGTCAGGGTCAGCGATCATCGGCCGGTCAGCGCGCGATTGAAGATCCGCATCAAGAAGGTCGATGAACAACGACGATTAGCAGCGTGGAGCCGAAGGGAAAAGGAGTTTGCAAAGTACAGTGACCGGATCGCTGGCGAGGCCAAGTAAGTTGTCTTTTTGGGAAGTGGATGTCGCGTGAGCACTATTGAATGCTGACAATTTTCGACAGGCTGGACTACCTGACAAACATCCTAGGACTACCCCGAAAAGAGGCTCTGAACCTGTTGAAGGGTTAATAATATGGATCGAAAGGAGGCTGAAAAGAAGCATGTAGTTCAAGCCTCATTCATCAGACACTAGTAATCTTGATCCTCGATCGGTGCCGTTCCTATATCTCCACAGTTATGTTCTGGCAGGATTCGATAGCAAACGCATGCGATTACCTTATCCAGCATATCCATTAATGCACGATTACAGGGTTATACTTTCGTGGGGAAGTCTCTCGCATAGCTTATCATAGATCCCTTCTTACAAGCAGTGACGAGTATTCGCTTAGCATGCTCGCTGTTGTCAATTCCTACAACATTCTCAATATCATGACGACAATCGAGCAAGGGGAATCATTAATTGCTGTATAAGAGAACCCCACAAGTTTGGTAGCAAGACCCGTTTCTGTCGTATTGTAGCTGTCATGCATCTGAGATGGAGCTTCAGCACAGACAATGACATCACGTACATCGCGTGTCATAGTGAAATTCGACAGCATTTTATCATGCGCAGCTATCGTTTGTTTTCTGCATCCCTTTGTCTACTTCTCTAATTTCTCTAATGTCCGGAAGACCCTTCACTTCCTTTTCTCTCAAGACATTGTCAAGAGTCGGCTTTCAAACAGCGTCTCATCACACAAAAACTACACCCCTCTTCACCCGCCTTTCAGCCCCGCGTATCGCACCGACCGTCGCTAGACAGTCGATCCGTTTTTCGAGCAGCTTCCAGGACGAAAAGCAACTCATGGATGCCAAAGAAGCCAAGGGCGAGAAGCCTGAGAAGCCAGTTGAGGATTGGCAGAAGCGTGCACCTTATAAGATCCACGAGCCCAATGAGCACTTCAAGGCCAGATACGAGGCCAGCTGCCACTGTGGCAAGGTCAAGTACCAACTGAGCAGAGAGGAACCTCTTGACTCCAAGCTGTGCCACTGCACCACTTGCCAGACTCAGCACGGTATGTTATTCTGCTTCTTCAAGATTGGAAATCAATACTAATATACATCTTAGCTGCACCTTTCCAATGGGCCGCCATTTTCCACAAGGAGGACATCAACTTCTCTAACGGACACCATGACCTCGAGTGGTACGACCCTAGCGAGAAGTCGATCGAGCACAAGCTTCCTTGCAAGGTTCGCTGCTCCTTCTGCCACAGTCCCATCATGGACGAGGGTAGAAACATGATCTTGCTGTTCCCCAGTTTGGTCCACCTCAAGACCGATGAGGACAAGGCCAACTTCAAGCCCAGGTATGCAATCTTTTCGCATCTCATGTCCTTGACTATCATTCTAACGTTATACTCAGATGCCACATGTTCTACGGCCAGCGTGTCATGGACATCCCCGATGGTCTACCCAAGTGGTCTGGCCTCAACGACACCAGCGACCTTATCGAAGATAGCCCTCCAGACCTTGTTCGCGAGCACGAGAGAAAGCGTGAGGCCGAGAGAAAGGAGAAGTTCGACAAGGGCGAGAACAAATAAGCAGGTCACACGACACAGTGACTGGTTATCTCTGTCCCTATGATGTTATGAAAAAGGCAAACAGCACACGCTACTATTACATGGCGATGAAGAGGAATGGCACACTTAGATTTTGGCCCTTCCGATAGTTGGAACGAAGACTATTTGGCCTTCTTAGATGAAGACGTTGGTACGAATGAAAATGAATTACAAGAATTCTTCATGAAACTATCATATCCTTCTTTGTGGATGATTCTCTTGTGCTTCAACAATGACTGCTGTTCCTCTCCAAACAGTTTTCTTGTGCATGCTGGTCGTCTGCTATTCATGAGACTCTACATTTACGTGCTGGTCGCCTTCTCTTTCATGAGTTCTGATATGAATGCATGCTTGATTCTCTTTGATAATGAGTCTTTTGCATCTCTATTTTGACAACTCTTGTTGCTCATGTCTTCTCCCATGCATGTAGACTCATATTCTCTACCTGTAACCATAACTCTATGCCTTCCTACTTTGAATGCTGTTCCTATGTGTCAAATCGCGAACGATGAACCAGCAGTGATCTTCCTCACTGCCCAATCTGTAGCGTCGAATGCATGTTCCCGTAGCATTTTCGCTTATATTGCTCATTGCTTCGGGTGCCTCACATGGCTCTGTCGACTTTGGGAGGTGGGTCCGCCGACTTTCGAGGAAGGAGCGCCAACTTTTTACCAAGTCGTTTTGGCGCGCCTGTCACCCGGCCACTTTCTTCATAGACTCCTTCCACTACTTTTCTTGATGGTATACGTCTACGCGACAGCCAATCTGTACACTGAATGGTTTTCTTCCTTCTCTTGAGCTCATTACACTCCCTTCATTTTCGCTGTCGCCGCGTTGACGGTGCGGAAGACTTTTTTGCCTTTTGATCACCACAGGCGTCAGACCGACGCATTGTTTGACCGTCACACAACTAATCCTCCTCGACGAACATAAGTCTGTCTCACATCTTTTCGTGGTTAGTTGGTCTTCCCATACCTCCTTGTCATCACTCTCACCTTCGTCAAACACTGCAGTGTGTGGTAATCGCTACAGCCCGTCGACGGCAGTTGTATCATCACTGCCACCCGAAGCAAACCACTTACCTTGATTACCTTGATTCAGAACTTCAGCTTTTGGAAAGGCTGAACATCCATCGCTCCTTCCCAAGGTCAGCCATCCTCCTCTTTCCTACTCTCATCCCTTCTCGGCTTGGTGACAGCCCTAAGCCTTCTGACCTAGCAGTAATCTTGTTACCGCCGAAGCTCATCTTCAAGGCAAGACACTTACCTTTCCGCAGATATTGAGTGCCTTTCCGCACCTAATCAAGCCCCTTTGACCAAGTTGATCAAAGATATCTCCTCCAAGAATCGATCTCTTGACATATATCAGGTAAGTCAGTTCAACCTTGGGGTCATTACAATACCCCATGCGGAAAGCGGCGACGCCAATCGGACTTCTCTTTGCCAATTTTACGCGTTACCCAATTTACCAAGCTTCCCCACACCCGTCGCGTACTCCTCAGGACCCTCAAGCAACGCGAGTTACACAAAAAAAGTATGCCGTGACAAGCTGACAATTGCGGCCGTAGCTCCCTATCGGCCCTCGAGTGGAAGAGCATGTCACCATGGGCTCTTCTAAGCGCAAGAGCCGCCAACTGAGCGAGCAGGCCGAGGAGCCTTTTTACTCTATCCGCGGTATTCTCAAGGAGAACAAGACGCAGTATTTGGTCGACTGGGAAGATATCGACGACCAAAAGTTCGAACCTACCTGGGAGCCCAAGCAAAACGTTACCGAAGCCGCGATTCAGGAATGGGAAGAGAAGAAGACGCAAAAAGCATCGGACGAGGAGAGAAAGCGCAAGAGAAAGAGTACAGACCGTCCTTCTTCGTCCCACGAAGTCATCGAAATCGAAGATGATGACGAGCAGCGACCTGCGAAGCGCACAATGACTCCTGGTTCAAAAGGCCCCATGCTGTATCTTGGAAAGAGGAGGTCGAATGCTGCCGTTGAAGTCACTCCACCTTCAGCAAAACTGCCCAAGGTTGCAAAGAGGAAGCCAGGAAGACCACGCAAAGAGGTCCCGGACATACAATCGAGAAAGGACGGCGATGAAGAAATGCCTTCGAAACCCCCTCCACGACCCCGCGGTCGACCTAGAAAGTCGCTACCAGGTCCAGATGTCGTTCGAAAGGCGCGAGAGCAGGACGAGAATGGTGAAGACACAGACCAGCAGTCTGCGAGACTTGGTAGGTCATCAAGGTCAAGTCCTCTTCAGAAGAAGACAAGCCACGCTTCAGAACAACGTCGCAAACGTCCGAAGGTTGTCAATGTTGATTTGAGCGATGACGATGATGACGATGTCCCCCTCAAACGTCTGGTGAATCGCAAGCGACCCTTGATTACCGATTTTTCTGACGACGAAGTACAACATGTCGGGGAGAGAGCTCAACCAACCTCTGCTAAGAAGAGAGGAAGGCCGAGAAAGGTGCCTCGTCAAGATAACACTCCATCAAAGCCCACGACTCCGGCTGCTGCATCTCGTCCTGAAGAGGTTAGCATGGCCGAGATTGAGGACAGTGAGATGTACGACGCAGCTGCTGCACAACTGCAGCGTGAGACGAGATCTGCTCGTAAGCAGTCGCCTAGTCGACAGCCATCATCGCCTGGACGAGAGCAATCGCCGGTGTTCAACGAAGAATTTAGTGATTTCCGTTCGTCACAGATTATCAGCGGCACACAACCAGAGCCACCTCGTCCCGAAAAGAGTATCATCAGTCCCGAGGAGCTTACCGACTCTCAGCACTTGGTTGACGCTGCTGCTGCGTCAAGCCTCTCTGCGAAAAACTCTCCTTACGAACCAGGAGCCACTTCTGGATCTACCTTTGTCAACAGCACGGTTAACAGCTCGTCAAGCGTCCACACACTCCTAATTCCACTGGCACGTCGTTTTGGTGCCGATGCTGTGATCCCTGACTCACAGAGTCATCTCGACGCAAGCAGTGTGCACATTTCAGAGCAGATCGCAGGAGAGCAACAGATGGACGACCAGATGGAGACTTTTGAGGACGCTTCCACTGAGAGTCAGGTTGTTGTTGAGCAAGCAGACGCCACCCAACAGGTGACCAACCACGAACAGCCTGTTCCTGAGAGCAGCATGGTACAGGTAAGATCTATCCATTCACCTATTCATGACAATGTATCCATCACTATTTTGTTATGTTATCTAATCGATCTTGTCGCGTTGGTGGACGCGGTTTGACGCGTTTTGATTGGCTCGGCTAACTTGCCTTTTCAGAAACCTGAGGATGCCCCACAGCCGGATGTCGCTGCGCCTGCAACTCAAAGCGAACCATCACTTGAACTATCAACAAGAAATAAGATCGTTGAAGAGGCAGCATCAAGTCTCATTGCTCAAGGTATTGCTGAGCACGTTTCTACACGTTCTCCATCGCCAGTATCTCTTGGCGCTGTGCGCTCAAGCTCTACTTCATCTGCACCACCCACGGAGGCTGCCGATAAATCAACTCAATCGCAGTCGCAGTTGCAATCGGAGACCCATCAACAATTGTCGGCTACATCTCAAGCACAGGACGAAGTGCAATCTGAAGCACCTTCATCTCCTTCTGCACCTAATCAGGAGTCTGGTCAAAACACATTGTCCCTTCAGACTCAACCAACCAACCAGCAAAGTCACGTGGAACAAGCCGCTCAGCAGACTTCCTTTCAACTACATCAACCACCTACTCAGCAGATCCCACCATTTGAATTTGCTCAGAGTTCAGTTGAGGAAGTCGCAACTTCTTCTCTTGGATTCAACACTCAGATCCAGCCTGCTCACCAAGCACCTGCTCATCAACCACCTATTCAGCACGAGTCTGCTGAGGGGGTATCAATACCATCGAGTCCTATTGCATCCCCACCGTCCAATCTTCCCAACACAATCGGTGCATCTGCTCCTTCGCCCATCAAGAGCACATCTGATCCTGAGCTCAGCGGTGTGCACACTCCAACATCCGATATGAGCCCTACCCACCACCCTGACGGCACCCCTATGACTGTCGTGGAAAAATTGAAAGCATCGAAAGCCAAAGTCGCAGCCGACTTTGAAGCTCAAAAACGAGCTGAGGCCGAGAGGGTCGCTCGTGAAAAGGCCGCTCTTGCTGCTTCTACTGCTGGTGCTGCTCCTGCTCCAAGCACTCCCACTCCTTCAAGGGTGGCTGCACCAGTCCTGGATGTGCGCTCACCCAAGCCTGCATCTGCAGTTCCGGCCAGACTCATGTCACCTGCTGTTGGTGATCGTGAGGCCCGCTCACCCTCAACTGTTCCTCCAGTTGAAATCATTCCCGAAGAGACACCCGAAGAATACTCTCGCTCCGAACGCTACGAGACTCTTTTGCCCGGACAAGGCCCACAGATCAATGCTGGGACTTCGCGTCCTTATCTTTCGCAAGACCTTACTATGAATGACGCCTCCGTCGACACCGAGTCTGACAACAACCAGCACTTGGTTTCGTTAGACTTTGGCGTGTCTCAAAAGGACCACTACAAATGTGCCTTCGAAACTTGCAAGAACATGATTGAGGATTTCACCTTGCATAAGGTTTGGCCTGCCAACTCTGATCTTGCTCAACAGGCTCGCGATTTTGTTGTTCAACTTCACTACATTGTCAACCACCTCGACCTCAACAATCCGGGCACGTCTTCAGCTTCTCAAACCAGCCAATCCCTTCAAGCAGAGTGGGACATGACCATGAGTTCAAAGTTCAGATTCTTGAAGAGCCTTTTGGATGCGGCTAAGAGTCAAAACCTTCATATTGCACTGCTTGTTGAACCTGGCAGGCTTGCTGCTATTCTCCAAAACTTCTTACAGGGAATTAGTATCATGTACAACGTGATTGACGGCCAGAACAACGTCATCAACCACGAATCAACAGCAACCATCTTGTTGACCAGCGTCGGGACCATTGAGACGCCATCATCGTTGGATATTGACATGGTTGTTGTCCTCGACGGAAGCATGTCTAGCGATACCATCACACGCACTCAGAAGATGCTCTCTCAAGACGCACTTGTCCCTACAATCTCTCTTGTCATTCCCCTCTCTATCGAGCACGTAGAGCGTTGCCTTCCATCTAACCTGTCCGAAGCAGAGCGCCTTCACGTACTTATCAGCACTGTCACTAATGAGAGACTGGCCGCTGGCTGGCAGAGCAGAGGTGCCGACACTGAGTTCGAGAGCAAGGCATCCGACATCATCTCTTGGGTTCTCAATCCGGCTGAGGCGGACTGGCCTTTCTACGGCTTGCCCAACCTGCAATTGGTTGAAGCACTCTCGAGTCAGTCTGGCTCAGAAGATGAGCTCATGGTCAACAACAACGGCATGTCTAACAAACGCCAGTTGGACAACGATGAGGCACCTTTGGCTAAGAGAGTCCGCGTTGACAAGTCTCTCCCCTTGACAATCAACCCTGCCGATATGCACATTACACCAGGCACACTTCCCATGTCGAACTCGCACGTCAGCGACTCTGTGGCTGCCTCACAGCATGCCGCTACTCTTCAAGAACTCCACCAGGCCCAGGCGCAGCTACGCGAACTCACCAAGTCCATGGAGACATTGCAGTACAACCATGAAGAGCAGCGTGCTGAAATGGTCAAGGCTCAGAAGGAGCGCAATGACGCCTTGCAGAGAGAGGAAAGATTGATCACTTCAAACAACGACCTTAGAGCCAAGAATACTTTGCTTCGCGACGAGGTCTTGGACTTGAAGAAGCAGCTTGAAACCGCCAGAGTCGCCTTGGTCAACCACACGGTTCCTGAGATTGCTGAGATTGAGAAAATCAAGGCCGAGGCTCTTGCCGCTACCGTCGAAAGAGACAGAGAGGCAAAGCGTGCCCAGATGGCTGAGACACAGCTTGGCTATGTGACCAGTCAGTATCAGACTGCTTCGACCGAGAACACCAAGCTCGCTGCTGCCAATGACCAGCTCACCGCAAGCGTTGCTGAACTCGAAGTCAAGGCATCCGGCGAACAAGCCAGACTGAAGGAATTAAACAACAACGCTCTCAACAATAAGTACAGTGGTGAGATCAAGAAGTTGCGTCATGACTTGAGCGAGAGGGAAGGTACCATGCAGCGCATGAGTGAGGAGCTCAACCGTCTGCGTGAGCCTCGTGGTCGTGTTGGAACTCGTGCTAGCAGTATTCCACGCAGCCCTCGTGCCGGCACTCGTGAACCACAGAGTCGTCAGGGCAGTCCTTCAGTTCAGCGCCCTCACCCTCTCAGCAAGATGAACTAGGAGGGATCGAGAGATCACGAATGAGAAGGAACGACAGATTACGAACGGGGAAAGAGCTAGAGATCACGAATGGGGATTGAGCGAAAGATCACGAAACGAAGAAGGAGCGATAAACGATTGATGTACAATAGAATAATGAATAACATCGCTCTTCCCCATACATGACAGCCTGACTCAAAGTACCTTCAAGATGCGAAGATTCCCGCAGTAAAATTAATGCCCACGAAGGCGTACTATTATTCATGCGAGAGGACCTTTTCATTGCGGAGAGAATGTCGCCGATGCTGAATGTAGAATGTATGAAAGCCTGCTATTAACACTATCTTACAGCTTCGATCCCCCACCCAACCGCACCAGTCCTCCATCAACAAGATCATACTGCCGTCCTCTACTCCACCCCATCCATCTCGCCAGCACCTCTTCACCACCAACACCTGGCGCTAACCCTTTACTCTCCCACCCATTCCCCTGCACACCAATCCCTTGGCCCTCACACGCCGGTCTCGTATCAGCATCCCCCTCTGCAATAGCCTTGCCTGGAGAATCTCTAAGCGTCACTATAGGTCGTTGATCATACCCGTTTTCCTCCAGTTCGTCTTGTGTTAGTACGGGAGTGCAACATGCATCTGTTCCATCGAAGATTTTTTCCCATTCTGCGCGAGTCTTGGACTTGAAGGTGCGGGTGAAGAGGGTGCGTAGGGCAGGCCAAGTGGTGCGGTTGTCTCTAGGGCCTGAGAGGGAAGAGAGTGGGATGTTTAGGCCTTTGAGGAGGTGGGTGAAGAAGTGGGGTTCCAGTGCTCCTCTGTTTTTGGTATCAGTAACTTTCTTGGGAAGAGAGGAGGGTGGAGAAGAGGGAATTACGCACACAGCCATATACCTCCCATCCTTGCACTCATAAGTATCGTAATAAGGACACCCTCCATCCAACAGATTTTCTCCTCTGCCTTTATCCCACATGGGTGTCTTTCTAGCCAATCTAGGCATGATTCCTAGGTAAGCGACTCCATCTACCATATTCGCTTCAACTACTTGTCCCTTCCCACTCTGCTGTCTCTGTAAAACCGCCATCACAATCCCTAAAAAGCAAACTAATCCTCCACCTCCAAAGTCTCCGAGCAGGTTTGCGGGTGGATAGGGAGTGTCTTCCTTGCGACCGAGCTGGGAAAGAACTCCAGAAACAGCGAGGTAATTGATGTCGTGGCCAGCCATGGAACTATACTTTCCATCCCTGCGAAACCCCGTCATTCGTGCAACAATGAGCCTTGGATTCAACTTTAACAACACATTCTCCGGACCCAAACCTGCTTTCTCCAAAACTCCGGGCCGAAAAGGGTCGATCAGAATATCGACATGCGGTATCAAAGACAGGATTAGAGAAATGCCAGATGGGGATTTGATGTCCACGGCTATAGAGGTTTTGTGTCGGGTTAGAAGGTCAGAGGTCGGTGGTGGTGGGGTAGAGGTATGGGCGCCTGGGACTGAGCGGTCGATGCGTAGGACAGAGGCGCCCCAGTCGGCTAGTAAGAGGCCTGCGAATGGTCCTGTGGATTGATTACATTCATCAGCAAGGTGTAGTCAACTATAAAGGCGAATGCTGAGAGTATTACCAGGAGCTAAGCCTGCAAATTCAAGAACCCGTAGGCCGGTCAGTGGTGGGGATTGTGACATTGTAGCCAATTCCGAAGATGTAGACAAATGGTATGTTTAAAGAGTGATGTTCAATAAGTTTTGAGGAAACATGACCATGAACCTCGGATGCGGAGTGATGGACAGCACGGATGCGGGGAAACACTTGGATGTCAATACAACAACGCTTCTGAAAATATGAGATTATATACAGCCTCGAAGGACCATCTAAACGCCCAAAAACACACTCAAAACAATCGTCTATTGTCTTCTCTACTCGTCCATGACGGAAGCGAACTTCTCGTTCATCTTCTGCAAAAGGTCCTCGTACTGCATTGCATGTCAGCATGACGAAATGTTCAAATAGACAAAGATTATAACACACCTTCTTGACAACCTTCTCCTCACCATCATCCGGAAGCTCGAACTTCATGCTTCTGAGTTCGCTCTGGATCTCACCAGTAGTCTCTCTGACCTTGCTCCAGGCATGGCCTTGGGAGATGGCCTTCTGAGCTTCATCGTGGAAGCTCATCATGTTCTTCATCATCCAGAAAGTCTTCCATAGAGGGCAGAACTGATCGTAATCACTGTAACCGTTTTGTTGCAGGAAGTCTTCCTTGATAAGGGTTGCAACATCAAGAGTGATCTTGTCACCATCACCAAGAGCAGACTTTCCGACCAGTTGCACGACCTGTTCAAGATCCTCGGAAGTGGTCAAAAGCTCCTTGATGCGGTCACGCAGACGAGGGAACTCGGGGTTGTTTTCTTGGTAGAACTTCTCAAGCGAGGTGGTGTACTTGGAGTAAGAGAGCGAAGTGTTGATCGAAGGGAAGTGCTTACGCTGAGCAAGCTTCTTGTCGAGACCCCAGAAGACCTGTACAATACCGAGGGTAGAACTGGTAACAGGGTCTGAGAAATCACCACCAGGAGGTGAGACGGCACCGACGATGGAAACACTGCCCTTGCGGTCAGGGCTACCAAGGGCAGTGACACGGCCAGCACGCTCGTAGAAAGATGCAAGCTTGGCACCGAGGTAAGCAGGGAAACCTTGGTCAGCAGGCATCTCTCCGAGACGACCAGAAATCTCACGAAGAGCCTCAGCCCAACGAGAAGAGGAGTCAGCCATCATGGCAACGTCCTTACCCTGGTCACGGAAGTACTCGGCGACGGTGATACCAGTGTAGATGGAAGCCTCACGGGCAGCGACGGGCATGTTGGAGGTGTTGGCGATAAGAGTGGTACGCTTCATGATAGGCTCCTTCTTGCCGTCGACGTCGATGGTGAGCTCGGGGAAGTCCATCAAGACTTCGGCCATCTCGTTACCACGTTCACCCTAAACACAAGAAGAGTTAGCTTGTCTCTGAAGTATGATCGGAAGAAACACCACGACTCTGCCTGACAGCCAAACTCGGTTGCGTGGTGTTCTTATTTGGGGTCAAACGTACACATCCGACGTAGACAATAATGTCAGAGTTGGAGAACTTGGAGACAGACTGAGAAATGACAGTCTTGCCACAACCGAAAGCACCAGGAATACAGACAGTACCACCCTGAACACTGGGGAAGAGAGCGTCGAGGACACGCTGACCGACAATGAAGGGCGAGTCGGAGCCGAGCTTGTCGTTAACAGGACGAGGGACACGGACGGGCCACTCCTGCATCATGCTGTACTCGGACTTCTTGCCCTCGAACTCAACCTCGAGAATCTTCTCGTCGACGGTGTAGCTTCCAGCCTCTGCGATACGGGTGATGGTACCGCGAGCTCTGGGAGGAAGGAGAATCTTGTGGTCGCTGAGCAGCGAGTTTTCCCAAACGGAACCGAAAACGTCACCACCAGTGATGTGGTCGCCAACTTTGTAGCCAGCAGGCTTGAAGTCCCACTTTCTTTCACGGTCCAGAGCGGGCACGTCGATACCACGGGGAATGTAGATGCTGTTGGAGACGTCCGAGATACCCTTAAGAGGACGCTGAATACCATCGTAAATGGTCTCCATCAAACCGGGACCGAGCTCGACGGACAAGGGCTTGCCAGTTCTGAAGACGGGGTCACCAACAGTGACACCAGCTGTTCTGAATCAGCTGACTGATCGTAGCTTGAGTGTATATGCGAACATACCGGTCTCTTCGTAGACCTGGATGGTGGCCTTATCATTGTCGATTCTGATAACTTCACCAACGAGACCGTCCTTGCCAACTTTGACCTGCTCCTCTTAGTATTGCGCATTGTATGTTCCAAGCAAAGGCGGTACGTACGAGTTCGTACATGGCGACACCGATCATGTTCTCGGCGATGATGACGGGACTGAAGAACGGGCATTAGTAGGTGGTAGACGGCGGTGGACGGGCAAGGCGACATACCCCGATACGGAGAAGATGGAGCCTGTGCATGTTCGGTCAGCTTGAGTGAATGATGATGAGGGTCAGCAAGGCGGACTCACCCTGCTGGGACTCGACATCTCTTGAGGGAGCCATGGTGGTTGTTGTGGTTGTGGTGGTTGAGCTGTCTGCTATGGGGCTCGTGGGGAGGTCGACGGACGGCGAATCCTGTTGTACGGGCGATAAGACGTCGGGGCGATCAGAGTCCTTCTTGTTGACTAGATCGATAAGAGACGGGCGCGTAACAAGTCTGGGTCGCAAACCTAGCATGCAACTGTCTAGACTGCTGAATTGGGTGTCTTCGAAGGTTCACGTCGTCCGCCTGCCGTGACGTCGAAACGAGCAGCCCGCACAGACCACAAAGCCATCCCGTCCTGATTCAAGGAAACTGCGCCTGATTATTTCTTTTTATTCTTCTCATATTTTTTCTACTCTTTACAAGACCTCGAGATCTGTCGTCTCTCCGTATCCATTATACGCCACTCCTCGCAAATTCCACTGCGATCGCTTCGGCTGTGTCTCTCCAGCCGCGTCTGTAGCTCTGCTGAAGATACATAGACCTTTGCCTGCCTCCATCTTGACGCTTGCCTTCCACAACCTCCACGACCACCTACTTTCATCTGCATCATGCCCGATGTCTGCTTCAACCCATGTCTTTCCATCATCTCCTGACACTTCAACTTTTACTACCTCTCCACCATCTCCACTGGGCAAAGCAAATCCTTTGACAAGCACCATACCATCTGCTGACCTCTCCACTTTCGATCCGGGCTCAGGCACAGCAATGGCACTGTTGACCGGCATAGTTTGCAGCGCTGGTGTCATATCCCAAAACTTCTCGGCAGTTTCGCTGTCCACTGCTTCTGGTGGCAGAATCTTGTAATCGTGTTGTTGATAGTAGTTGGAGCTCTCTACCGTTTGCACCGTGATGCGATCTAGCCACTTGACACTTCGGGCACCAGCAATACCGGGAACTATCACTCGAACAGGAAATCCATGCTCTTTGCTAAGTGGCTCTCCATTCATCTTTGCGAGAGTCAGCTTGCATGTATCATGATTCAGAATCACACATTCTTACCTCGAGCGCCAATATGACATCCTTGTCTTCTTCAAGTGCTCTCCCAAGATCAATCGAAGCTCCGTACCATTCATCCTCCTGACAGGTCTGTGCATGGCTTGCAAACGCTACATGGCCTTTCTCTTCCTTGGAGAGAATAACCTGCGCTTTCTCCAAGATATCCTTGAGTCTTGGTCCTCGCCATTTGCAATTCATCACAGCTCCATCAAACCAATCAATACCTTGTACTTCCTTGATAGCTGTGCGCATCGTATGTCTTCTAATGCCAGCACATTGGAGCGCAGAGACAACAGTATGTTGAGGCAGGGCTTCCAAATCGGACACTGAAAGGTCCAGTATGGTCTGCACGGCTCCATCTACCCGAACTTGGTGTTTTGAGGCATCGATTTCTGGTATGTCTCCATGATTGCGGTCGTAAGCATCTTTTGTTGTAAGAAACGATGACACTAGTTCAGTAGCTGGGGGCTCGCGGTTGAGTGGGTCGAATCCAAGATCGGGCATGATGAAAGCGATTGAGAAATGGATACAGAAGATGATTTGGGCTGGAACTGAAGATAGAGAAGAAGGATGTAAATGTGATGCTACTTACTTCTTAGACCCTACAGAATGTCGAGGAAGAGAGAGAGTGTTTGCTCTTGGAAATGGAGCTCTCATGCATATGCCTATGACGAAATGGCTTGGCATGAGTTGTCACCTCCTTCTTCTGTTGCGAGAAGTGCAATGGATTCATCAAGTGTTTGGGTCAGTTTCAGTATTCACCATCGAAGGTAGAATCTCTGAATCTTCAATGTCATCCTATCGAGACGCATGGTTGGCAACCTTCGTGATCGCCGTGGGGTTCATTGCAAGCTTCAGCCCCCGAACGACAACCACAAATGTTGCCGAGTAACACAAACCCCTCTGTTCGTTGCACAAACAGTCATGCTTGCCAGATCCTTCTACATATCAAGCAATTCTTCCGGTGGTATCAGTTGGCAATGCAAGTGTTCAGCCTGTATACGTTGGCTCGGCAAACACCTTTCCTACCTGGGACGATTTCTCCGTAAACCCCTCCAACCACACGAGACCCCGCGCCGTATCACGCTGGTGATCTTCGTATGAGGTCTTGAAGGATTGAAGTCTAGCTATGTAGGTAAACACCCCTTTCTGCTCTTTTTCATTTGTTCTCCCAAGCTGTTCTCCTTATACTGCCAAAGATGAAGTTCCGCGATGGTAAGTTGCTCAGACTATAGAAAGTTGTAATAAAGTGCTTACGGGTTGGTTAGGCATGTGGCTGGTCGCCGAGGGCAAACGACTCGAATATGCAGAAGAGTTTTTTTCTATCAGCGAAGCTCAGGATGGTAAGAAGATCGCACTTCTGTGTCCTACCATGCAGATCCGGAGCAGAGGTGATACTCTGAATCGACCTACCTTGACAGTGGTATGTGTAAGATACTAGAAGAATCATATATAAGACCAACAAAATATAGGACCTGGAAGCCGTTATGGACGATGTAATCTCTGTCGAAGTCACCCACTGGCATGGCGCTCTAAACAAAGGTCCACACTTCAACCTTTTTACCTCTGGAAGACCAGAGGTAAATGCCAGCATCCAAAAGACAGAACAAGGAACCACCATCTCAGCTGGCAACCTTTCAGCAACAGTATCCTCAAAGCCTCATACCTTCGATATTCGCTTCCACAGCAAAGACGGCAAGCACAAACTAACCTCACTATTAAATCGTAGTGTGGGATTTGCCTACGACCCTGCAACCAGCAGTCCTATGCAGACAGCAGATATGCGTGACATCAAGCATTATATCTTAACCCAAAGCACTTTAGGTGTTGGAGAGCAAATATACGGCTTAGGCGAACGCTTCGGAGCCCTCAACAAAGTGGGTCAATCAATCACACTCTGGAATGCCGACGGTGGTACCTCTTCCGAACAAGCCTACAAGAACATTCCCTTCCTGCTGAGCAGCAAGGGCTACGGGATCTTCATCGACACACCGGGAAAGGTAGATCTAGAAGTCGGGAGTGAAAGATGCTGCAGACTCCAAACTTCCATCCAAGGCCAACGCCTAAAATGGCACATCATCTATGGACCCACCCCAAAAGACATTCTAGACAAGTACACAACTCTCACCGGCAAACCTGCCAAAGTACCTTCTTGGAGTTTTGGCTTGTGGCTTAGCACTTCCTTCACCACTTCCTACGACGACAAGACCGTTTTATCTTTTCTCGAAGGCATGAAAGCCCGCGACATCCCTGTCCAAGTGTTCCATTACGATTGTTTCTGGCTTCGCGCATTCCACTGGTGCGATTTTGTGTTTTCTCCTGACCATTTTCCGGATCCTAAAGCTAGTATCTCTCGCCTCAAGGCTTCTGGACTAATGAATAAAGTCTGTGTGTGGATAAACCCTTATCTCGGTCAAGCAAGTCCCATCTTCGCAGAAGCGGTTTCCAAAGACTTTTTGCTGAAACGCAAGAATGGGGATATCTTTCAATGGGATCTTTGGCAAACCGGGATGGGTATTATCGACTTTACAAACCCGGCTGCTGTTGAGTGGTACACCTCTTGCCTGGAAAAACTATTCGATATCGGTGTCGATAGTCTGAAAACGGACTTTGGAGAGAGAATCCCTAGCAAGGATGTTCAATGGTTTGACTCCACCGTGGATCCAGAAAAAATGCATAATTACTATGCGTATGTTTACAACAAAGTGGTTTATGAGGCACTGCAGAAGAGGTTTGGGAAGCATGAAGCTGTTTTGTTTGCTCGCGCTGCTACGGCAGGAACACAGCAGTTTCCCTTGCAATGGGGTGGAGATTGCGAAAGTACATTTGAAGCAATGGCTGAATCTCTGCGCGGTGGCTTGTCCCTGGGTATGTGTGGATTCTCCTTCTGGAGTGTCGATATCGGTGGCTTTGAGGGTACTCCGGACGCAGCAATCTACAAGCGTTGGGTGCAGTTTGGACTCCTCTGCTCGCACTCACGATTGCATGGTAGCAATAGCTATCGCGTTCCTTGGCTGGTGGACGACAACGACGAGAGCGAGCAAGGATGCAGTGCTGTGCTGAGGAAATTCACGCAGTTGAAGTGCAGGTTGATGCCCTATCTCTACTCAACGGCTATGGAGAGCATCAAGCACGGTTGGCCTGTCAGCGTAAGAGCCATGGCAATCGAGTTTCCAGAAGACAAGACGGCTTGGCTGTGTGATCAGCAATTCATGCTGGGATCAAATCTTTTGATTGCGCCAGTATTTGACGAGAGTGGAGAGGTGGAGTTCTATCTGCCTGCAGGCAAATGGACTAGCTTCTGGGATGGCCAGGTTGTTGAAGGACCCAAATGGGTCAAGGAGACGCATCAGTTTGACACGCTACCCATGTATGTCAGGGAAGGATCTATTTTGGTACTTGGCAAGGAAGGAGAGAAGAGAACGACTTGGGACTGGACTAAGGACGTCGAGGTCAAGACGTTCTTCCCTAACGAGAAGTCGTGTTTCAAGTTGGTGGATCCGGACAATAAGGAGCTGGCTACTATCACGGTCGTCAAGGATGGTAATGATTGGAAGGTCAAGGGTGCTGAAGCCTTGGCTTGATGAGAGCTCGTATGGATAGAACTAGATTAAATATTTCTAGAATTTTCATTGATTCGTGGTTTTCGTGAAGCACATCTACAAAGTCTCTGGCGGTTGGGTGATCTATAACTTAAATCAGTATGCACTCCTCCCTTCATGTCGAGTATGAACTCACCTTAGTCAGATGATCACCATTCAGAGTCTTCATGACCTTGCCCAAGCCTTCATGCGAGTAGTCCTTCTCATTCCACATGTCCTTGTGATACTTGACTTTGCCTTGTTCGTCCAATGTCAGAGTAACCAGACTGTTTACTGGCTTGGTGAAGTGGACGACTCTGGGTGTGTATTCTTGTTGAAGCTTGAAGATGATGCGGTCTGGTTGCGAGTCGACGACTTCGGTCTTAAGGGTTTGTGATTTGGCCATGACTTTGGGAATGCCGTACCATTGGCCGGCGATCTTGTAGCGGGTATCGCAGTATGACCTGTTTCTTGTCAGTATTTGTTCTCCAATTGATTTGTAGGTGTGAGAATGTGAAGCTTCCAGCACCTCCAGCAAAGAGTCGTTCGCAATGCCTCTTCGGGTGTCTTCTCTTTACACATACCAAGGATCATCATATACAGCCTTGTCAGAATAGACCTGCATGAGCTCCTCGCTCGCACCACCAGAGTAAAGCGCACAGATCGATTTCACAATCTTTTCTCTTTCTGGTTCAAGCTTGATGCTCTTTTCGGGATGAGGTTCATAATCGACTCCAGAAGATGCGTTTTGGCTGGGATCTTCCTTGTTGCCAGTTAAAGCCTGAGGGTCAGGTCTGATTTCGTAGGTTTGGGGAACAGATGGGTCAGGCATTGCGATTATGTTTTTGACGAGTTAGAGGTTATAGGGATAGTAGGAGAGAGATTGAGGAGTCCTTGAGCCTTTTGTTGTTTTGTTAGCTTGAGAGACACCATAACGTCACTATTCACATGAAGGGGTCATTGGGGAACTTGATAATGAACAGGGGAGGATCTGTTAGCCGACACTATTCTTGACAAGTAAACCTACTCTAGCTATTGCAATGCAGAGGATTTGACACTTGTAGATGATTCAAACATGGAGAAGTGTATCTCGCATCTGTATATTCTTTCTCAGTGTTTGCATGGTCATTTCTTGGACATTGTGCTGGAGATGCACGCTGCGCAACAAATCCCTCTTGTTCTTTATGTCTTCCGAAGAAGGAAATTGCAGCCACAGCACCAGCCACATGATGACGCGCGCAGCAACCCTGGTGGTTCCTTCCATTAATGTTTGCAAAGGAAAATAGTCCCATCTGGAGACGAATCTCAAGATTTTCATCCAAAGTCCTCCACTATCCTTTACATCAAGACCCATTCTTCATATCTCGGGGACAATTATCGGGATTGTCGCCCATACATTCATTTGGAAATACATTAATTCAACCTCTTGTCCCGATAAACTCCTCAGCCCCCGACTACATCAGCTCCAAAGACAATCCTCCAGCAACAACACTACCAAGATGCCTGAAAGGTTCCACGAGAACGAAACACTGCTTATTCTCCTCGTTGCAATGATCGCTCCCGCAGTCGCTGTCTTCCTGATGAGAGGTTGTGGTCACGAAGTCCTGATCTGCTTCCTTCTCGGTCTCCTTTTGTTCGTTTCCCTTGTCTGTTTACTCTTCTCAACTACATCTCACTAACCCTCGTGCGCGATTAGTTTCTTTCCCGGACAGATCTATGCCTTTTGCCTTGTCGCCGAGCATGCAAGGCAGTTGAAGCAGAAGACTGGCAAACCTATTGTTGTTGTCGAAAATCCTGCGCAGTTGGCCAAGTCCAACGTTGTCCAAGGTCAGAATACTTCCCCCACGAACAATCGGATATGTGTGTACTAGCCTGAACCAGTCACATCTTCTACACCTCCTGTTGTTCAGACCATCGAGTACAAGCCTCCGTCAGCCGCACCTCCACCACCTACACCTGTCTCTTCAACACCAGCTGCACCTGCACCCGCGCCCCCACCTGCACCACCTACAGTCACCGAGCAAGTTGTTGTGGTTACAAAGTCACCAGACAAAGCACCAGAGAAAGCTCCGGAAGCACCACCTGTTGATCCTGCACCGGCCGCTGCGAAGTGAGCTGAGACTATGAGACGATGATTGATGATACCACGACCCTATAGAGAGATACCTACCTCAATGCACCTAATGACCTTCCGACTCAGCCTTGCTAGCTTTCTGACCCTCTGCTTCAGTAATGTCAGCCTTCAGACCTTCCATCTCAGCAGTAGTTGTCTTCTGATTCTCAGCCTCAGCCGCAATCGCCTTGTAAGCCTCTTCATCGTCGGCATTCCATGACTCGGAGTAGAGCATGTTTTGCAGTGTAAACCTGCCATCCTTGTGGACGATGAGGTATTGATTCTTGTTGATGATGTTCCAGTCCTCTTCTATGTAGGTGCTGGGCTCACTAGCGACAATGACGTGTTTACCGTGCTCTTGCTCATCCTTTCTTGGACCCACATCGGATCTGTCACATCCATCGGGATGGTCAGGGTACTTGCGATTCAGCGTGGTGCCGGCTCTGGTTGAGAAGTACAAGCTTGGAGGTTGCTCTTCTTTGTGGTTTCGGAAGCGACATGCGACCATCTGAGTGCCGTCGGTAGCTGCGAGGTTCAAGCTGTTGGGCCTCCTCTTGGGTCCAAGGATCTTCTTTTGCAGGTTGCAGACAGTCTTGATAGCTGTGTGAAGAGCATGTGCTATTGCCTGAGCCGAGTAGTCCTCATCCCAAGTGTCTGCACCTTTGCCTGAAGACAGGAAGTGCATGAAAAGGGCGCCAATGTGCTCACTATCGGTGCTACCTTGAATGTTGGCGTAGGTGTCGTGATCCAGCATATCGCAAATGGCACGTCTGATGGCGGTGAAATCTGAAATTGCACCATTGTGCATGAAAGTGAATTTTCCAAATATGAAGGGATGGTTGTTGACTTGAGTAACGGCACTCTCGGACGTGGCACGGATGTGGGCAAAGACACAGCGAGTCTCGGTATTGGCACAGATGGAACGGTAGTTCATGTCGCCCTTGGGAGGCTGTATGGTCTTGTAGACGGCGGGTCTGAGACCTTCGTGGGGCTTGCCATCTTCGCTCTCGCCAGTGGCACCTTTTTCAAAGTCGCTGTAGGAGGAAGTGTACCAGGCTACACCTAGACCGTCGGCGTTGAGGACGCGGTTGCGGGCATTGGCTTCGTGTTCGGCGGTGATCTTGTTGGGCAGGTGGGCGATGAGGCCAGGCAGGTAGTGGTCGTTGACTTGGTTGGTGAGAGAATGCTTAGGGGTAATGAGGACATCGGACAGGAGACAAGGCTCGGTTGGCGAAATGTATGCGAACCAACTGTAAAAAGTATCGGTATTTGTGGCTGCGAGTACATTGCGAAGTACTTACCGACACATTTTAGAGCCGGTAGGCAAGCTAGGTTATGCAGATTAATCGATGAGCGCAGGAAACAGGTGGCAGGGTATGGTAAGTCAACGTCAAAGGGAGAAGTAAGAGAAACAGAATCACTTGGCCGTATGTCTAGGTTCATATGCACTCTAAGTCGCACTTGCTGACAGCACTGCTACCTGTCGGATAACACGGCAAGGTTGCAGATACAAAACAGGAAAAGAGAAGGAGAGGGAGGAAGGTTTCGAAGAAGAGTGGAAGCTGGGAAGAGGCAGGAGCGAGCTTCCCCACAAAACACTTCACCCACGTCGTCTTCGGCGGTCGCGCATCTCGAGCCGAGACAGCGTCAAGGTCCGGTTGTCTTCAATTGCTTCTGAACACTCATCTCTTGAACGACAATCGCTTCCAGCTTCTCACAACACCTCTCGCTTCCAGCTTCTCACAACACCTCTCGCTTCCTCGCTTTCCCTAATTAGTCCTTCTATAGTCACAGAGTAACCCGACGCGTCCTTCACCCGTTCTGTCCAACAATGACGACAGTCTCGAAAGATGCTCAGCAGAGCTCATACCCGTATGTCAAGCACAATCGCTGCACTACGCCCACGACTGATCATGATTGTCCCTCTCCAGTCCGATAGCTCCGCCAGACTTCAATGCACATCAACCAAAGACCGTCAGACTGTATCCTTTGAGCAACTACACTTTCGGCACAAAAGAGACCCAACCAGAAGAAGATCCCTCAGTCCTCGCTCGCCTAAAGCGCCTGGAAGAACATTATGATGAATACGGCATGAGAAGGACCTGCGAAGGTATCCTTGTATGCCACGATCACAACCACCCTCACGTCCTCATGCTGCAAATCGCAAACGCCTTCTTCAAACTTCCTGGAGATTACCTACCACACGATGCCGACGAGATTGAGGGCTTCAAGATCCGCTTGAACGAAAGACTTGCTCCCTCGGGTAACCAATTCTCCAACGACGGCAACGAAGGCGAATGGGAGATTGGCGAAACTCTTGCCCAATGGTGGAGACCCAACTTCGAGACTTTCATGTATCCCTTCATCCCTCCACATGTCTCGCGGCCGAAAGAATGCAAGAAGCTATACTTCATCCAACTACCCAAGAGCAGTATGTTGTGCATAATCCCAAACCGCCCAACAAATGCTGACACATCACCTACAGAAGTCTTGAGCGTCCCAAAGAACATGAAGCTACTTGCTGTGCCGCTGTTTGAGCTGTACGACAACGCTCAGCGCTACGGTCCTCAACTCTCTGCCATTCCCCACTTACTATCCCGGTACAATTTTGAGTTCGTTGACGAGAACGGAAAGGTGTCAGCCGTAACACCAGGAGGCAACCCGAACGAGGGCAGTGTGCCCAAGACAAAGATACTAGCAGGCGGCGACGAGTCTTTGCAACAAGAGAATGGAGCTGAGCAGGACTCAAAAATGGAGTAGGCGAAAGCCTGAGTGGAACACATCAACCACACATGATCTCTCTTCTTGTTGCATTCGAGCGGGCGCTGGTTCTAGGGGGTTGGTTATGTTGCATCGCGAGGCGAGGGCATTTAGATGGCGCATTGCCCCATTTGGCAGATATTTGAGAATGATCATAGAGCATCGTTACGACCCATTCTTCGTCCAGCAATCAATTTGGTGTAGCAGTCTTGCGCGGAAGCCAAACCTGAGGCTTAGGGCTAGGGCTTGTTGAGCACAAGCAACCATTTTTGTACTCTTGGGTTTCATCTCACTGTCATTTGCTTCGTCAAATCTAAGCGACCCAGATCGATCTCATGAGTGCGTCTTGCACCTGTCAGCCTCTTCAATAATGCTCCCGTTCATATGTTCTGACTGTTAATTGGTGGCCCTTCACTAAATTCTTCCGACCCGTCAATGATCATGGAGAGGTCGCGGGAGCGGTTTCACATTGATCACTCGCCCCAGACATGACCGCCCAGGCTTCTCTCAATCCGTTTCATCGAACCATAAGGTGCTGCGAAAAATGGAGCAATAGTTTCTGTGAACCTTCTGTTCAAGAAGAACCCAATCAATCTGAATTATACTAGCAGAAGCCCTGCGGCTGTCAACTGACATATCAGGTAGGTACTGCCCACTTGCTCTTCGGTCGTTGTGTTCCTTTTTTCGCCCATCATTCCCTCGTTTGTATCTTTATTGTCATTCTATATCAATGCATTCCTTTTCTTCTCTTCTGACACTTGCTGTCGCTCTACCTGCGCTGGTCGCAGCTGAGCTTTCTGGCAAAGTCGGACCTACCACATCTCATGCCACCAAAGCTGCCGTGAAGACTTGCGATATCACCAAATACGGTGCTGTCGCTGATGGCAAAACTGATATTAGTACTGCTCTCAACAGTGCTTTCAATGCTTGCAAGACTGGAGGTGTTGTTGTTATCCCTACTGGCAATTATGCCATGTCTCAGTGGGTCAAGTTAGCCAATGGCAACAATTGGGCTTTGCAACTTGATGGTATCATCACCCGTACTGGTACTGATGGTGGTAACATGATTATGATTGAGCACAGTGATAAGTAAGTCATGTTTTCTTGCTGTTCTACAATCAGTCTCATCCTAACACTCTGATTTTAGCTTCGAGATGTTCTCGTCTACTGGTAAAGGAGCCATTCAAGGAAATGGATATGAATTCCACAAACAAGGCAGCATCTCGGGCCCTAGAATCTTGAGATTGTGGGATATCACCAATTTTTCTGTTCATGATGTTACTCTGGTCGACTCGCCTTCTTTCCACTTTTCCATTGACACTTGCACGAATGGTGAAGTTTACAACATGGCTATCCGTGGTGGCAATGAAGGCGGTCTCGATGGTATTGACGTTTGGAGCAACAACATCTGGGTTCACGATGTCATGGTCACCAACAAAGGTCAGTCTCGATTTTGCACCACACTAAGACTCACAAGCACCGATCTAACCATCTGCAGACGAATGTGTTACAGTCAAAAGCCCTTCGAAGAACATCCTCGTCGAAAACATCTACTGCAACTGGTCTGGCGGCTGCGGTATGGGTTCCTTCGGCACCGACACAGACGTCTCCCACATCACCTACAGGAACGTCTACACCTGGTCCAGCAACCAAATGTTCATGCTCAAATCCAACGGTGGCTCTGGCTCAGTCTCTAATGTCGTACTCGAGAACTTCATCGGTCATGGAAATGCCTACAGTTTAACTCTTGACGAAGCTTGGTCTTCAATGAAGACAATCGCTGGAAACGGTGTTCAACTTTCCAATTTCCAGATCTCGAATTGGACGGGTACGGAGTCAAAGGGTTCTTCCCGCGGTCCCATCAAAGTCGCTTGCGCGGCAAAAGCACCTTGCCACGATATCTCCATCACTGACTTCAGCATGTGGACTGAATCAGGAAACTCACAATTCTACTCGTGCGAGAATGCGTACGGCAGCGGCTTTTGTCTCAAGTCTGGAACTAGCTATGCGTCTTATCCTGTTACTACGCAATGGGTTAGCAAGGCTCCTGCTGGGTATGCTGCTCCCACTATGGCTGCGGATCTAAAGACGGCGTTTGGAACTACGCAGAGTATTCCTATTCCTACTATGCCGGCAAGCTTCTTCCCAGGTGTGTTGCCGATTACTAAGTTGGCTGGTAGTAAGTAGAGAGCATAGTTCTGCAAGGATGGCCGGAGCAGGAGACTACATGCAGATTTTGTGGGCAGGATATCTAATTAGTCTTGTTTGACAAAATAAATACCAGTCCCAGCCTTACGATGAAACTCCTCACTTCTACTTGCAAATGTTGACATCCATCCCGACCAAACCTCCTCTATATGTCATAAAGTACCACCAATCCGCGAAACCCTCGAAATGAAACCTTTCGCAATAGAATTGCCTCATCGCTTCATCTGATGGATCATTTCCAGCTCCTCAGGGGTAGGTGGACCAAACAACATAGCATTCACCTCGCGGCTTCTAATCGGCCTGCCAGCGAGCTGCTCAGCAAGTTCAGCCATCTTCTTGTCGCCAGGGTTCTTTTCCACCATACTCTTGACGATATCGGCGAGGCTGTCGCGGGATTGGCCGGTAGGGTCGCGGTGAGGGGCGGTGGGCTTAGCAGAAGCGGTACTTGATGAAGGAGGCTTGGAGGTAGCAGGTATAGGACCGCCATCGATGTTGCCGTCGTTGTTGTGAGCGACAGCGCCTGCTTAGCAGCAACACCAAATCTGCTGTTCAGACGGTTGACAACCTCGCCAGGAAGATCACCGTAGACTTGGAAGTTCTTGACTGGAGTGTTCAGCTTTTCGAAAGCATCGCATAGATCAAAGCCAGAGGTATAGAATTGTCTGATGTTGTTGGGGGTGAAGGTGAATCTAAGAACACAGATCAGTTCATCAAGTTCTGTATCGCATCCCAGTTTCAACTTACATGGTGTTGTCCTCACGCAATATCTGAACAGGACGAGCGGTAGTATTGGTAAGCAGAGGATCAACGTATGCACGCAACTCCTCGACTTCACCATGAAAGCAGCTGTTGAAGCGGATTGTCAATGACTCCAGAGTGTTACCAAGCATATTGAGACTCTTGACGACATGGTTGAAGTTGTGCTTCAAAGCAGCAACACCATCACTGTGACGAGGATGCTTGATATCGGACTGAGCTGACACACTAACAACCAAATGCTTGATCTGAGCCAGAGAAGAAGGAGCGAGTCTGTAGCTAAACAACTGTCCAGTGATCTGATAGCGGAACTGCTCGCCCACAGGTATCAGAAAAGTGTTCTTGGTGAACAGAGTGCTGATGAGTTCTTCGTTGATCTGCTTGTTGGCGTTGAGAAGACCTCGGGCGTTGACGAGAGGTTGGTAGCCCTCGACACCCCAGAGTGGCATGCCGGGGCTGAGCATCAAGAGCTCTTCAAGTTGATCCAGGCTGTTTCTGATGCCCAAGGAGTCATTGGTAGTAGTCCTGAGACCAGCGAGATAGTCGTGCTTAGCCTGCTGATCAGGTGTGAAGCGAGCGATGAGGAGACCTTCATAGACCTGGTTTATTTGAGTCAACAGGTGTAATGTAAAGACAATCACAGGAAGATACAAACCTTATCACGAGTGTCGCGGTTGAGCTTCAGAAACTCAAAAGTGCCTCCAGGCATAGGCTTGTGAGCAGAGCAGTGCTTCTTGTGCTTGGTCCAGTGATCCTTCTGGCAGGTCTTGCTGCAATAGAAGGTAACCTTGCACTTAGCGCAATGCAAAGTACCATCCTTGAAGCAAGAGCCGGAGGCGCAACGTTTGGTTTGGAAAGATGCCATCTTCGGCACAGAGTTCAGATGTGCAAATGATGTGTGGGATGAAGTAGGAGGGAGGAGAGAAGAGACGAGAGATACAGACAGATGAGCAAGCTGTTGAGACTACAGTAAGTGACAGCAAACACCGGAGTCAAAACGACAAACAACACGACTGAAACATGCAGGGCTTTGTGGATCATTCAAACAACTCATCCAGAAGCATCTTGCAAACGCGAGAACCTGTAAGATCTCAACACGCGACCAGTCACCCATACCTTCGTGTATCATTTTATCACTCTTGACACAGGGTTTCGACCAAAAGAACTGCTTATACTAGCAGGAGCAAAAACCCACATTACTGGAACAACCCCAACCTGCTCGCAAAGTATTCTACCTTTGCAAGAGAGAGAAAGAACATAATGTTCCGCTACATTCGAGGGTCGAATCAAGGACTTCTAGGAGTTTTATTGTTTTCAATCGGGAATTAAAGAGTAGTCTTACCAACTGTGTCAACTCTGCCGATTACTGAAGGAATTGACGTTTGGCAACGATATATGGTCCTGGTATGGTACGTGAATGGATTGTGATGCAAGCAGGTATCTTCACTTTGTGGTCTTCCCTCCTATAGCGTTGGTTCCTGCAGCAGGAGAAGCTGCTACCTTAGTGGCCGAAGTTGTTGCCGCCTTCCTTGTAAACAGCCTCTTGATCGGTAGTGTCGATATCTTCGCAAAGCTCGGTGTGAGCCATAGACTCAATCCCAATCTCAAAGGCAGCAATGCTTTTGTAATGGCATACGCCGTTGCAACCCTTAGTTCTTTGTCAGCATTCCTTCTTCTCAGTTGTTCAGATCTTCTCGCAGTAACTCACTCAACGAGCAACCTCACACCATCCTCACCCCTAGGCCACCACTTCGCAAATCCCTTTCTATTCTTCTCGTCCTCGAAACCCTCTCCATCAGCATCCCTGATCCAACCCTTACGCCTGAAATATCTTCCAAACTTTTCAACACCTTCTTTGACCCAGTAACCTTCCGAGAAAACTGGCGGTAACCAGTCGAACTTGTGGAATGCGAACGTGAGACCGAATAGAGGTACAATGGCTGTAAGCTCGTGCAAGACCAGAAAGGCGGTTATGTGCGAGATTGGTGCATTGCGAAGGGGCGTGATGTAGCGTGCTAGAAAACGTGGGAGACGGGCCTCGAGACGAGAGATGCGAGAGTGTTGGGTGGCTTCAGCTGTGGGCTTGGTAGACTGGCGGCGAATCTGTTGCTGTAGAGTCGTTCGACTGTATCTCAGAGACGGAAGAAGCTGTGACAGAAGCCTAGAAGGCGGCATTGTGATAGTTGTTGCAAGGAGGAAGATCGGTGTTTACTTCAAACGTGAAGTAGAGTTCGCGAACGAGACCCTACGTCATACTTGATATAAGTGTAACCCTGTCTGTATATATCATGCCAGGCGAACAAGTATCAGCAATGCAATTTATCAGAAATAATAGAACGCTGGTAGTATAACGATCGTCATGAACTGAGCTTGAGTGGTACTCGGGCATCATTTTATTTCCTATCTGCAGTCATGACTCCCCATGAAAGTCTTTCAGAAAGCATGATCCATGCTGGCTCGCCCTCAATCCTGCTTACACTCCGTAACCCAGCCAGCAAGAATGACAACTGCCTGTTATACTCTTTGAGCAGACTGGGGACGCTCAACACTGATCTCTGATCATGTCGCTCATGGGGCTCAGAGTCATCCTCGTCATCGGTTAGGTTGGCCGTTTCATCAGTCTCAGACCTTTCATGGCGAGCTGAGAGACTTTGCTGCACGACCACTTGACGAGGTGTGGGCCGAGCTGCACGATTGCTGATTTGCTTGACGGCATGCCTCCACTCTAGTGCGAGATTCTCGTAGAGTTCAAATATAGCTAAGATAGAACCTTGTATCGGTGCCAGATTGTCCTGTTGCAGCAGTTTGCTAGTCAGGTCAAGCTGAAATGTGTCGAATGCTGCAATCATGCCATCCACGTCTGCCGCGGCCTCGAGATAGGTAGTGAGTTGTTTTGATACGACAGACAGCACCTCACAGACGTAGCCTTTCAAGGTAGTCGCAAACCAGGATAGGTGCTGGCGGAGAGCCAGTAGCTCCTTGACTCTTTGCTCCTTGTACCGATCAGCCATGATGCTCAGCGTCCATTCTTGTTGATTCAACAAGTACTGAGCTCGGTAGAGCCTTAGCAGTATTGTGAAAGCGTTTTGGCAGGCTGCTAGAGTCGCCTTGGTTAGAACATTCTGCAATGCCCATGAGATCTGCAACATGTTAGAACTGATTTAGATAATTTGTTGAACATAAGGACTTACAGAGTATTCCACGACAATACGACCCAGCATGTCTACACGTCGATCGTGAGACGAAGTAGTTTGCTGATCAGCCCCGGGTTTGACACGAACAATGATGTGGTCAGTCATGACAGCGTCCGTCGCCTCGAAAGCAGTTTGTGCCAACTCTGTTAGAAGGAAACGATCATCCCAGCCACTACCTCGGTCCATACGCCGGAATATGGCGTAGGCAAAGTCCTGGAAGCGTGAACCATGTACACCGAGATAGATATGGTTGACCGCACTGATGGTCGTTTGGAGCCCACACTGTGACATTAAGGTCTGGTGTAGGATTTGTGTCTCTGACTCCTCTAGTGCGTCAGTGAAATTGTTCAAGGCCTGCTTGAAAACTTCCGAGAAAGGTAGCAAGCCATTGCTCGCCGCTCGCATGATTCGAGCAACATCCAGACTATGTCCACTACGCTCAGAGATGTCTCGGTGATGACCGAGGGCCTCGAGGAACATGACACTTTTCCCAGCCTTGAAAATTCTCTCTGCTATGCCTTGCATGAAGTCAGGTGCAAAGACAGATCCATCGGCCTGTCTGAGCAGCGTGAAGCGGGAATGCCAGATTGACCCGCGATCGGGACTCTCATCATCAGAACGTACGAAAAACAGTTCGTTTGAGGCAATAAGTTTGCCTTCAATCATCCATAATCGAATAGGACGAAGATATGGCTCTAGACATTTGAACAGAAGATCTGCAACCTCTGAACTTTCTTCGTCTTCACCGACGAGCTGAAGGTTACAAGTCTGTTTGAACAGGTTGTTGAGCAATTGCACCGCTCGAACATTATGCTTGGCGGCATCGTCCGGGATTAGACCTCCGAGTCGAACAAGTGGTCTAGCGACATGATCAATCTCAGCGTACACATGAAGTAAGCTCACCACCGCCGACGTTTGTTGTTGGAGAAAGTTCTGCTCGATGTTTGATAGCAATCGACCGAAGTCACTCAGTCGAGTTTGCACTGCAGCTTGGAAGCTTTGCAGAACCACGCTTTGCTGGCTGGATGCAACAAATCTTCTGACAATGGCGATCTGCGAGCCAAGTGAGGCATAATCCTGGAGAACGTGATCTATAGTTGATGGTGCGATGTTGATTATACGACAAGAGTGCCTTGTTCGGATACGACCACCAGGTCCAGCTTCGAACAGATCTGTGGGGAGCCCATGGAGCATCAGTAATACTTGACGAATGACTTGTAGCTCTGTGAGCTCTGACCCGGAATGCATGCTCGTCATGCGGTTGCGTAGCTCCTTGACCTGATCCAGCAGTTCATGATCCTTGGGAACAATGAATGCGCGAGCCAAGGTAGCAACATCTTGTTCACCAAGGGATGACGCAGAAGTAGACGTTGTCGGTTCGGCAACAGATTCATCACTCAGGCTGTGTGCGCGGTGCTCCGAGTAGTCGGATTCATACTCGACGTCGTTCCAGATACCCTCTTCGTCAAGCGGATCGTCAGCGATGATTTCAGCCCATGTCAATTGCTGTTCGGCCGGTTCATCAGGACAAATCTCCAAAGCTTTGTTAATGTCTGTCTTTTCGGCTGGCCGATCGGAAAGAGCCAGCAAAAGAGCTAGACTCTCTGGTCTCCAATTGTTGGGTATGGCGGCCAACTCATCAAGGCGAGGTTTCAGAGCATCTGCTAAGTGATCATTGTTTAGAACATAGAACTTCTCCAGCAGGCCTTCGAGTCGTGCATCGATCTCAAACTGATTGACACGAACATGTTGTTGTGCTTTGAAGGTTTTCAGGGCAGAATCTCTCAAATGTCTGATCTGCCGGGCATCTTTCTGGAAATAATCAGTATATTTGCATGGTATGGCTAAAGAAAAGACGTACACGAGGAGTAGATGGGGTAACAGCGCTGATCAAGTCATCGGTAAGGGCATTAAGTTTTGCAGCGTGAGCCATGTTGCATCTGTCAAGCACATATTTCGTATCAACACGGAAGCATTGAGATATTGACACAATGTTAATTGTCCAGAAGCGAGTTGTGAGCGCATATGGAGGAGCGACTCGAAGGAGACGCGTCGGGGTCTCAAGGCGGTGAGGACGGAGACTTTGGCAAATGTCGGGGCGTCGTCATGCTGGGCATGCTCCAGGAGCTCTCGCATGTCGCTTTAATTTGACGATTGTTGTAGCAAGAGACAAACGTTCAACTAATCGCAATCATGGCGTTACCTCCAGCGGTCCGCTTTCTGGCGATTGGCACTATGGTTGTCTTCTGCTATCTCTGTGTCCAAATCTTCCGAGCACCATCAAGTCTGGCCGCTGGCGGCAAGGATGCCGTCAAGTTCAGCGACATGCCCAGGGATCCCAACCTTGATCGTACGCACATATCCAGATAACCTACCAGTCACCAGCTTCTGACATGTAACTCTAGCTACTGGAGAACCACCGGAACCGCTTCACCGAGTCTCTGGCAACAACTATGCCCCCGACAACGCAAACTCGAATCGCATCAATGCTACCATCCTGTCGCTTGTGCGCAATGAAGAGCTGGACGGTATTCTACAATCTATGCGCGATCTAGAGCGTACTTGGAACCACAAGTTCAACTATCCCTGGACTTTCTTCAATGATGTTCCCTTCACCGAGGATTTCAAGAAGGCCACACGTGCCATGACCAAGGCCCAAGTACGCTACGAGCTCATCCCCAAAGAGCACTGGGAAGTCCCTAGCTGGATCAACCAAGACCTGTTCCGCGAGAGTGCAAATGTCCTCAAGGAGCACGATGTCCAATACTCGCACATGCTGAGTTACCACCAAATGTGCCGCTGGAACTCTGGCCTGTTCTACAAACACTCCGCCCTCAAGGATATGCAATACTACTGGCGCGTCGAGCCTAAAGTCCACTTCTTCTGCGACGTCGACTACGATGTCTTCCGCTTCATGCAAGACCGCAACAAGACCTACGGCTTCACTATCAACCTCTACGACTCCCCTCAATCCATCGCAACACTATGGCCCGAAACTCTCAAGTTCCTGGCCTCAAATGCTCAGCATCAACACCCCAACAACGCCATGAAATGGCTCACCGACAAGGAGCGCAGACCAGAACACAATCTTCAAGCCAACGGCTACAGCACCTGCCACTTCTGGAGCAACTTTGAGATCGCAGACATGAACTTCTGGCGTTCCTCTGCCTATGAAGAATACTTTGAGCATCTCGATCGTGCTGGAGGTTTCTTCTACGAACGCTGGGGTGATGCTCCTGTCCACAGTATCGCATTAGGACTCTTTGAAGATGCACGCAAGATCCATTGGTTCAAGGATATCGGTTATCAACATATTCCTTTCTTCAACTGTCCCAACTCTCCAAAGTGTAGGGGTTGTGTTACTGGACGGTTTACGGATGGTGAGAAGTGGCTGCACAGAGAAGATTGCCGTCCCAACTGGTTCAAATATGTTGGCATGAGTCCTGAATGGGCTGTTCAAGAGTAGCAGGAAAAAAATTGATGCATCATGGCGTTTTGGCAAGCGTGTGGGTTTGTTTCTCTTGACAACTTTGTATCTACGTATATACCACTTTTTGATCGGGCTTCCTTTTTCTTGTTGTGAGGACTGGTATTCAAAATATCTGACACTTTCAAGTTACTTCAGCTTGTCAAACAATCGTCGGTGGTGTGCAAATAATTTGTGCGACGTATAATCGCTCTCTAGTTTCGTAAAAATACATTTCTCTCTCTTTCCTCTTTCCACGCCTCGCATCCGTCTTAGAGCCAGGCAAATGCTTTTTCTCTCAATCACTCACGCCTTGAACGCCTTGCTGTTTCCCAAATCAACTGCCTCTTAATCGAGGCCTTCCATCCAGTTCCTGACAGTGGTTTGCGGCTCAGGCGTCTTCTAGTCCTGAACGTCCCTCATGGCAGCTGCACGTCAAGCCTATAGTCAGCCTTTGAATCTATTGTGATACGGACACTTCACGGCGTGGAATACCGGGAGGCAAGGTCTCGACCAAATTTCTCGATGCGCGCCAACATTGGATCAGGTTGTCTTCTGCGACTGAGCACATCATCCAAGGGTCGTTCTTGTTCCAGCTAAAGTCTGAAACACGGCTAGTGTGGCCACCATGCATGAAAAGCCTATTTTCCATGTTAGCATGAGAACGAATCAAATTGTCAAGACAATGAAGAACACATACATCTCTGGTGGTCCATCCTCGGCATCGTCAGGTGTTTGCTCGCTTCCGGCACGGCTGATATCCCAGAAGATGACACGGCGATCGTCACCACTGCTGGCAAGAATGCAGGGGTCGTGAGGATGCCATTCAATCTTAGTGACGACGTCCTGGTGTCCCTCCATGCTGTGAATCTTGCCGTGTTCAGGGAATCTCATATCAAAGATTCCCACAGTGCGGTCAGCGGAACCTGTAGCGAAAAGTACATCATGCTTCTGGTGGAAGGCCAAAGTGTTGATGGCGTCGGTATGACCTTCGATTCTAATGGCAGGTTTCGAGTTGGAAGCGGTACGAAGATCCATCAAGCAGAAGGTTCTATCATCCGCGACCGTTCCAAGGAGGTTCTTTCCGTGCATGGGGTGCCATTGGACGTCGTTGACTGTAGAGCTGTGGTGGTTGAAGATGCGAGCAGTGGTGAGAATCTTGTCAGCTTTTGAGAAGTTGTTGATGTCCCTGTGAGGAAATCAGTCAGATGTGATTATCGTAGCAAGAAGACGACAAGCATACCAAACGCGGACAGTCTGGTCCTCGCTACCAGTAGCCAGTTGACCCTCAAAGTGAGGGTTCCAGTCGAGACCGAAACCTTCCTTCTCGTGGCCCTTCAGCTCAATCTGAGCCTCGACCTGGTTTGTCTTTGGCATGGACGAATGTTTTGTGCGGTCAAAGACAAGAGCGTCTCCTTGAATGGTCATGGTCGCGATCAGATCTGGGTTTTGAGGCATATAGCGGGCCTTGTTGATCTCGCCGGGGTGGTTGATCTTCTGAATGACGTTGAAAGAGATGGGCTGTTTGGCAGCGCCGTGGCCACCAATCTCCTCCTTCTCAGCATCGTAGTCTGCGGGGTTGACGGCGGGCTTGTTGGGAAGGTCGACGGTGGCAATTTGGAGATAGTCTTGGGTGGCGCCTGAGGTGTGTGTACCGATCAGGAGACGGTGGGTGGAAAAGTTCTTGTCAGGCAGGGACTGAACATCGGGCAGCCACTGGGCTGTGAGGGTAGGCCATTCGAGGGCTCTGCTGTAGATGACATCGTAGAGGAAGACGGCATTCTTCTTCCAGACCTTGTACTCCTCGTTGATGATCTTGTTCTCGACAGCGGGGTCACTAACGCCAGCAGGCTGTGCTTGCATGTCTAGCATTGCGGTGTTAGCTGGAAAGCACTATAGAATGTGTAAAGGTGAAGAGAAGGTGGATTCAGAGGTCAAGAGAGAAGTGGTAAGCAAGAAGAAAGACGCACCTTGGTCCATGATTGCTATGACTTGCGGTATGTGGATGATAGTGCAGGCTCAATGACAGAGTTGGACAAAGATGGAGATGCGATTAAACGCGCTCGGGCAGCTTGACGCGTTTGCGCTGAGATTGGTTGCCAAGCACAAGTGAAATCTGGGGTCGAGAGCTCGATGCGACGGCCGTGCGCAGTGACTGGTCGACATCATCAAGTCGCCGCCTCTCACCCTCTCTCCTTCTTTCTTTCGAGGACTCCGTGTCGAAATATCCCGCCATACGCCCTTTTCCACGCCCTTTCTCTTCTCAACCCCCTTCTCACACCCATTACTTGACCCCAGCCGTTGATCTTGGAATATAGATCATCATGGGTAAGTGCCAGTTGCCATGTTACCACCCTGGCAATCATAGCTAACCACTCTGCGCGCAACCAGGTGTTCCCAAATTCTTCCGATGGATGAGCGAACGCTATCCTGCCATCTCTCAGCTGATCGCTGAGAACCGCATCCCAGAGTTCGACGCTCTCTACGTATGTCCACCTTCACCGCCTGTCTTTGCGCCGACCCGCCTAGAACCTCTTTAACACAGTCTCCCAGCTTGATATGAACGGTATTATTCACAACTGCACCCACAAAGACGGAGACCATGTTACAAAACGCATGACCGAGGAGGAGATGTTCATCGCCATCTTCAATTACATCGAGCACTTGTTTGGCAAGATCAAGCCCAAGCAGCTCTTCTTTATGGCTATCGATGGTGTCGCTCCCAGAGCAAAGATGAACCAGCAACGCGCCAGACGTTTCCGTACTGCTCTCGATGCTGAAAATGCTCGTGAGAAGGCCATCGCTGCTGGTACTGAAATGCCCAAGGAAGCTCCATTCGACAGCAACTGTATTACCCCTGGAACAGAGTTCATGGCTCGTCTTACACAACACCTCAAATACTTCATCGCCAAGAAGGTCTCTGAGGATATTGACTGGCAAGGCCCCGAGATCGTTCTCTCTGGACATGAAGTCCCTGGTGAAGGAGAACACAAGATCATGGAGTACATTCGCAAGGCCAAGTCACAACCAGACTACGACCCCAACGTCCGCCACTGTCTTTACGGCCTCGATGCCGATCTTATCATGCTGGGTCTGCTCAGTCACGACCCCCACTTCTGTCTTTTGCGTGAGGAAGTCACCTTCGGCCGCCAAAGCAAGGCCAAGTCAAAGGAACTCGAACACCAGAATTTCTATCTCATGCATCTTTGCATTGTTCGCGAATATCTTGAACTGGAATTTCAAGAATTGAAAGAGCCTGGAGCTCTTGGTTTTGCATTCGACATGGAGCGCGTTATTGACGATTTTATTCTCATGGCTTTCTTCGTTGGCAACGATTTCTTGCCGAACCTTCCCCACCTCCACATCAACGAGGGTGCTTTGGCACTCATGTTTGGTGTATACAAGAAGATTCTCCCGCTTGCCAAGGGATACATCAACGAGGGCGGTGTTATTAACCTCGACCGACTTTCTATCCTACTTGATGAGCTCTCCCACGTCGAATTTAGACACTTCGAAGCAGAGAACGCCGACGCCAGCTGGTTCAAGGGCAAGCAAACTGGTCGCGAGGATGTTATGGTCAGAACCAAGAACAAGGGCAAGGTCGTTATGACCTCGTCGCAAAAGGAGGTTTACACACGCGTCAGACAATACGTCAACAGCCGCCCTGCCGACTCCGAGCCCGCACCTCTTGACCTGCCCACTTCGCTCCCTGCACGCGACAGAAAGTTTGTCGAGGATCTCGCCGACAGTCTGCACCTGCAATGGAAGAGCATTGTGAACGACGAAGGCGAGCGTCATCTCCAGCTCTCCTTCTTCCCTCGTCCCCCATCAGACGACTCGGACGATGAAGAAGACGAGGAGGCCCAGACAGCTCTCCTTAGAGTGGTCAAGAGATACGACAACGCCGAAATTGTCGATGTCAGCGCTGAAGAGGCTCAAGAACAGATGACCAAGAAGTACGACGAGAAGTTCGCCCAGTGGAAGGACGAATACTACAAATCCAAATTTGAATGGGGCACTGAGAACGAAGAGGAGCTCCGCAAGCTGACAGAAAACTATGTCCAAGGTTTGCAATGGGTTCTCTACTACTACTATCAAGGTGTCGTCTCATGGCCCTGGTACTATGGTTACCACTACTCTCCTATGATTTCCGATGTCAAGAAGGGTCTCAAGGCCAACATGGACTTCAAGCTTGGCCAACCCTTCCGTCCTTACCAGCAACTCATGGGTGTGCTTCCAGACAGAAGTAAGACGATCGTTCCCGACGTCTACCATCCCTTGATGACCAGCCCTGACTCGCCCATCATCGATTTCTACCCCCGCGACTTCGACCTCGACATGAACGGCAAGAAGATGGAATGGGAGGCCGTCGTCAAGATTCCTTTTATCGACGAGCAGCGCTTGCTCAGCGCTATGGCTACCAGAGATCATCTACTTACAGACGCACAGCGCGCCCGTAACGAATTTGGCGTCAGCTTGAAGTTCACCTATGCTGCCGAGATGAACTACACCTACCCTTCGTCCCTGCCCGGTGTTTTCCCAGACATTCCTAACTGCAAGTGTGTGGAGAACATTTTCGAGCTACCTACCATGGAAGGTCTGGATGTCTACATTGGTCTTGTCGAAGGCGTCAAGCTCGGTGAAGATGCTTTGGCTGGTTTCCCTAGCTTGCGCACACTCCCGACTACCGGCACTCTTGGTTTCCACGGAGTTAATGTCTTCCAACAAGAGAGCAGGAACGAGAGCATGGTTGTCACTGTGATGAACGCGGAGGAGACCAGCAACATCGAGCATGCTAAGCTGAAGCTTGGCAAGGCTGTTCACGTTGGGTACCCCTTCTTACACGAGGCAAAGGTTGTCAAGGTGTCTGACGAATTGTTTGATTACGTTCTTACCAACCCCAATGCCGAGGCTACGCCCGACAACATTGAGGCCATTCCTCATGGTGCTCCTGAGATCTCGAACTGGAAGAAGAAGGCCAGCCGCATTGAGAGCGTCTACTCTAAGAGACTAGGCGTTATTATCAGCGATGTCGAAGCTATGGTCCACGTCGAGATGCTTGTTGGCCTCCGTAAGACGGACGAGGGTGCAACTGTCAAGGAGTATGCAGCTGTTGAAGGTCTCGAGGCTGACTACGCTGCTCAAGCCATTGTCGATGAAGTCGTCTCCGAGGACCAGCGCTTCCTGGAAAAGGCTGCTCTTCCACTTGAGGAAGAGTTCCCTCTCAACTCCCGCGCTTTCTTCCTCGGCGACTTCAACTATGGCAGACCTGCCCTTGTTGATGGTCATGAGAATGGCAAGACCAACATCAGAGTCAACACAGTCAAGGTCAGAGAACCTGACTTTGGTCATCAAATCGCCTACCAGGCAGAGCGCCAGTTCCCCTATAAGCCTGCCTTCGCTGTTGCCAAAGAACTCAACCTCCACCCGCTTGTCTTGTCCAAGTTGACCGCATCATTCCGTGTCACTTCATCAGGACTACAGCTCAACCTTGGTCTCAACCTCAAGTTCGAGGCCCGCAAGATGAAGGTTCTGGGTTACAGTCGCAAGTCGGAGCGTGGTTGGGAATACAGCCAGAAGGCCATCGACCTGATTGCTACTTACATGACCAAGTTCCCCGAATTCGTCGCACGTATCCAGGCTAACCCTTCGGGTGACGTTTTCAACGACACTGACTTCTATCCTGCCGACATTGCCAAGGACAAGATGAAGGAGATTGGTGCTTGGCTCAAGAGCGTCGAGACCAAGTCGTTTGAGCGCGTTCCTCTTGATGCCGAACAGATGAACTCTGACACGGTCATGGCTCTGGAGCGTGCCGCAGAACACTATCTGTCTCTTTCGGCCAACCAGGTCGAAGACAAGATCATGAACGGCGTCCCTCGTCATGCTCTCCTCAAGCCTAGTGATGCTGAACAGCGTCTTGGTGGTCAGCGTTTCGCCCTTGGTGACCGCATTGTCTACGTTCAGGACTCTGGTCGTGTTCCTATCGCTTCCAGAGGTACTGTCGTCGGCATCACCAAGACACCCAGAACAACCATGCTCGACGTTGTATTTGACTACTCTTTCATGTCTGGTACCAGTCTTGGCGATCGCTGCAGTCCTTTCAGAGGAAGCACTGTCCCTGTTACCAGTGTCCTCAACCTGACTGACAGACAATGCATCGCTGAGAGCAAGGCTGCTGCACAGAAGCGTCAACCTCCTAAGCAGACTCCCATGACTGTCAACGGTGGCTACGGACCTCCTCAAGAGCAATGGCGTCCTGCCAACGCCCCTCCACCTCTCAGAGGCTCTTTCAGCGGAGTCATGAACGGACGTGGCCGCGGCGGTCACGACAACCTTCCCATTCGTGGCGGAAACCCCAACCGTGGTCGCGGCCGTGGCGGTAGAGGCGGCTACACCATTGTCGACAACAGCGACCCTATGGAGAACGTCGTCCGCAACAACCTGAACTTCCGTCCTCAGAACATGAGTGCTGTTCCTCCACCAGCCATCTTGAACAACGACTACCGTGGCAGAGGCAGAGGCCGTGGCCGTGGCGGTGAGGGCAGAGGTCGTGGTGGCCCTCGTGGTGGACACGCACCCAGAGGAAGGGGAGGCGCTGTCAACGGCAGCTCATAGGGAGGGCTGTCGATGGATCACGACTCGACGCACTGGATCACGAAGATTACTGAGTTGATGAGCAGAAGATGAGGATGATTTTCGGGCTTTAGTTATTTTGCTTCTTGCATGATCATGGATCTTTGATGCTCATGTTTTCTCACGATGAGATACCCCCGGAAGTGCTATAGATAGCTTGCCAAATTCTTGACGTTTGTTTCTACTTGACTTTTCTTTACCGAAACATTGTGCTTTTGACTTTGATTTTTGTTGAGGACTTTCTACAGACAACGATAACTGCAAAATAATGTCTCATTTGTTACCTCGGGCACATGATGGTGCCCTGGCGTTACTCTGCATCTCCAGGTAGGTGTTTCTCAAAGAGTGGTGAGATTACATACTGAAGATAAGAACAACAAAGGCTGACGAGTGATAGATTTGGGTAGGCTCTGCTTTCCGAAAATTATCTCAAGCAATCTAAGAACATTTCTTCGCTTCATGCGCGACCTCCGCTTTTACTCTTCATTCCGTAGGCTTTGTTGATAATATGCCCTCTTTCCACTCAGATCAGCGACAGTATCAATCCATGGAGGATCGACAGATGATCTGATTGGGCCGCAGTGTAGTTTGAGGAGAAGAAGCACAGCAAACTTTTGTGAATTGACACCGAAGCTCCATCTTCATTGGATGTGAGCTTGATCATCTCGGGGGACTTGATGGCGTTACTGCGACCTTGTCAGCCTCTGCTGGTTGTGATTCCTTGTAAAGCGCTTACGAGACTGCCTGCGATGACCATATGTGGTTTGGCCACTTGGCCGACACCTTAGCGCCGGCGTCGAGTGCTTGGATTGTCCTCATGGTACATTGACGGAGTGTGTGGACAGTGATCGCGAAATCTTGTTTCGAAACGAAACAGAATGCGTTCGCTGATCGAAAGTTGCGGGCCAAGGTAAAGCTGGAAGTGAAAGTGATTGTGAGAGAAGAGTAAATTAAGACACGGAAAAAGGCTGCGCCTTCTGTCTTTCGCCGTTCTCACCAGGAGAACCTCGTCTGACTACACGCCCATGAAAAGGCTAGCCTGATCAAAATCGGCTAGAAGGTCATCCCATCCTGGAGCGCTCGAGTCTGGGACCATGCTGATAAACTCTTGCCACAAGCCATCAAAGTCCATATCTGGATTGGCGGTGAGTGAAGCATTTCGCTCTGGCACAATCTGTACTTGGGCAGTTGTACTCTGATCAGGATATGAACTGCCTGTGTGTATCGTCTGCAGGCTTGGTGTCGTTGTCGACTCCGGTGGAGTCAGGTACTGATTATGCACTCCAGCATCTTGCAACTGAATCTTGTGCTTTCGCAGTAGTTCCATCAATGGTGTCAAGAAACGATCAGCTGCCGGCATCTCCGTCTTGGACTCTTGAAGCATCAGACATGCTTCCTTCAGCTCGGCTCGTCGACTTCGATCCTCAGCTTCGGTAGCCGACTTGTTGAAGCACAAATCGAGGGCCAATGTAAGTGCAGCCATGAACACATGATACAAGACAAAATTCAGCCTTGCGATTGGCAAAACCGCACCACGTTTCTCCTGGTTCAACAGACGACGAATTTCCAAGCTCTTCCTCACGGACTCTAGACATGCCGTTCGAGAGAAATGGAATCTTGCGTCTAAAGAACCACGGATGAGGAAAGGTCGATGTATTCTGCTTCGATGACAGTGGAGTCCTTGTTGCAGGAGATATCTCTGTGTCGCTAATTGTGGATACTTGCTGAGATATGGTTCTGTTTTCTTGCGACTTTCTTCATCGAGCTGAAAATAGAACGGCATGTTGTCCGTTATTGTCGCGGTCGTCCGCTCGAGAGCAACAATCTCCTCGTAATCCACACTGTTGACACCAGAGGCCAGCGGATGTACTAGATCAGCAAGAACTCGACATACCTCTCCACCATGCGTTCTAACCAGGAAATAAGACATCTCGGTCGGTATTGACAACGGCTTATCAACGACATTCTGTCCAAGAAGATCATCATCGTCAACGTTCATCGGTTTGTTGACATGAATGTGTCGAGGGTTGATGCTGTATGTTCCTTCTTGGGGACTAGGCATACTACCGAGCAACCTTCCAAACTGTCAGCTTGAACTCAATGGCTCTTCTCCGAACAGACATACCAGTCAGTAGTCGCCAAGTACCACCATATCCTTCGTTTGACCTCATTTTCGACCATATCTTTGGATTTGGCTCTTCTTGGGTGATCCAAGACATGTATAGACAGGTCCTTGGCGAGAGTGGTAGATGTACTGTGCATCAACCAGTACTTCTTTGATAGTCCTTCCAGACTCAGTATGATGCCATCTGCAACGTGGCCGATCTACATACCCTCGAAGTTTTGTATCATCAAAGACATTATTATGGTGGCCTGCAGCTGTTCCACAGCAGTAGGTGTGGTGGACCGCTCGATGTGATCCAGGATATCGAGTGTGTTCTGCTTCCAATTCATAGACAGCTGATTAGCGATCTGCGGGTCCGAGAAAACACATTCTGGCCATGCTATGGATGCTTGGAAGTATGCTCCACTTGCGAATATACTAAGCAGCAAAGCCACTTGTGGTAGACCTGGATTGTGGCCGCAGACGATCTGGTAGTAAGTCTTGTCAAGGAGAATTTCGACTGTCCGTTTGTGGTAGATGTGATACCATGAGCCAAGCGATTTGGCAAATGTCTGGAACAGAATACGAGCTTCCTCCCTTTCAGGTAGGCAGATGCGCCGAATCACCTTGTTGCCTTCCACAGATATGCTGGTCAAGACGGGCATTCTCAGATTGAGGTCAAAGGCAATTTCTGACACTTTTGCAGAGGTGAACAGAAAGCTTGCTTCTTTGATGATTGCATCTGTCGGTCTTGATCCAATGATTTCTGTATCGCGAAACTCATCTTCGTGTTGCTCGATATTCGCTTGCGGTGAGGCGTTGGACCTTCCGATAGTGTGGAATATCTCGTTCTGCACAACATCCTCATGCAAAGCTGGAATGGAACTGCTTGGAGTATTCTCGCTGGCTCTATCCCGCACAATATTGTCAGATTTGGTAAGAACGATATCCTCAAGTCTTTGAAGTCGTTCCAGAACCCGTGCCAAGACTGAGCTGTCAGAGGCAGCTGCTGAGACGTTGGCAGAGCTGCTCCTGCTTTCTCGTGAGCAACGTACTTTCTACCAACATAGGAGATCTGTATCGCCTTACGACTGCTGGTCCGAAGGCCATTGTGCTGCATCGGGCGGTTGGCATTCGAGACCTCTCGATACGCAATTCGAACATGGGAAGGTGCGCGAGCACTTGAGCTTCTTCTTGCGACACACTTGACAAGAGACAGGGTCTTGACGACGTCGCGTCGCAGGCTGATCCTCACTGACCTCTATGGCCGCCAAAGCAGGTCGTTTTGACATGGGCTATCTTCTTGTAGAAGAGGTATGTGAAAAGACAGGTATCGTAAGGCACGAAGGAATCCTACGGGCGCGACCTCCATGGAAACTCCACGGTAGGAGCCCTCTCCAGATAGGCGTCCGTTGGCAACCGTAGGCATTCTGATAACATCACGAGGAGAGTCCACGGAGCGAAATAGTAGGTACCACTAACATAAATACTTATCTGAATCCACTGCTGCAGGGTGTTTTCTTCAATCAACATTAACCCCGCACACAGAACCTGATCAAACTCTTCTGAATTCCGTCATAATGTCTAACCCCAACAAGGAGATGCAAGCCGAAGCAGTCGTCGAATCGACAAACTCATCAACTCGCACACCAGCTACGGACGAAAAGGAACTTAACATACGCTCAGCATTGGTACTCAGCGGTGCCTTCTGTGCGTTCTTTTGCAGTGTTGGTTTCTTCAATGCATTTGGCATCTTCCAGGAATATTACCATGCCCATCAATTGTCGGCCAAGTCAGAGTTTGACATTTCATGGATTGGCAGTTTCGCAATTTGTGCTATGTATCTCAGTTCACCTGCGATTGGAATCGCCTATGATAAGATTGGACCAAACATGCTATTAGGCATAGGCAGCGTTGGTGCCCTCTTCGCAATCTTCATGGTTTCGCTTTGCAAAGAGTACTATCAGATGTTCCTTGCGCAGGCTTTAGTCTTTGGCATAAGCTCTGCTTTTCTGGTCACGCCTTCTTTGTCGACACTCACAAAGTATTTTCGCAAGAATCGTGCGCTGGGGATGGGTATCGTTGTTGCTGGCTCATCTACCGGGGGCGTGATATGGCCTATTGTGTTGGACCAACTCCTCAATCATACCCACCTTGGTTTTGGCTGGACTATCCGAATCATCGCCTTCATCATGCTTCCGCTGCTTGCTCTGAGCTGTTTGCTTATTCGCAGTCCTGCTGTGATTCAGTCATCCCTGGATGAGAAAGACCAGACTCCTGCAGTAAAGCCAAAAGCGGATCTCAGCATCATCAAAAATCCGGCATTTATCCTTTGTTGCGCAGGTATGGCTATTGCTAACTTCGGCATGTTCAGCCCGTTCTTCTATATCAGCTCTTATGCTGGATCACTCAACATGTCGACATCTTTCACTTTTTACCTCGTCTCTATCGTCAATGGTGCTTCCTTCTTTGGCAGGATCTTACCTGGTATCCTAGCTGATCGTTACGGTTGTTTCAATTTACTCTCCTCAGCTGCTCTGGTCTCTGGTGTCGTAGCATTCTGCTGGACCGGAGCGACTAATGTCGCTGGTGTTACTGTCTGGGCCCTTGCTTATGGCTTCGCTTCTGGCGTAAGTGGCCCCCTGATACAAAATGGACACATACAGTATACTGACCGTTGAACAGGCTATCATGAGTCTTCAAACAGCTTGCGTCTCGCGATTAGCAACACCGCAGACTATGGGTACTGCTATGGGATTGGCTATGGGTTCCATTGCTCTCATGGCTCTCTTCGGAACACCTATCAGCGGTCAGCTTGTCGGCCAATACGGCTATCTGGCATTGAGCATGTTTGCAGGGGCCACACTGGTTGCTGGCTCTGTCTTGATTGCATGCGCTCGATTCGTCCAAGATAGAAGACTCTTTGCAGTGGTCTGATGTCAGTGTTGCTAACTTGAATTGCTTGCATGTTGTTGTAATATAAGGGAGATGAGCAAAGATCCTGTGTGATGGTGTTGGCTATTCACTTTTTGTTTCTCTCTTTCTCATCCATGTCCAACAGACATAGCGTACTGCATTACAAAGACAAATCAGCGTACCATGTCGCTAAACAGGGCTATACAACCACCGATGCTTCTGCTTCCCGCGACAACACGTATTCAAGTGACTATCCAAATGCACAGTGTGTAGCCGCAGAGTACCACGGCCACTGAGCTAATGGTACCGTGAAATCTTGAGATTGTCGCTCACACATAACTCCCAAGCCAACTCAGTATACATCACTGATGTATCGATCAGTCTTAACACTTTGAAGCCACTTTTCTGCATCTTCCATCGACTTCTCGTTCCTCTCGCACCATATCTTCTTGCAAACTTCTGCAGCACTCTTGCCCAGCCGTGCCGCACTTCCACAAAGGTATATCTTGCCGCCATTAGCAAACATCTTCGCTACCTCTTCGCGATGCTCCCAAACGGCGTCTTGCACATAATGCGGGCCAGAGTCACCCTTACTGAAAGCCGGTACTACTTTGACGACGCCCTGTTCCTCCCACACGGCCAACTCATCCCGGTAGATGAAGTCTTTCTCTGAGTGGCGGCAGCCAAAGAACAGGATAGCGGGTCCCAGTTTTCGTGCACCAGCTGCTGCTATGGCAGCTCTTTCCTGTAGGAAAGCTCGCATCGGCGCAATGCCTGTGCCGGCTGCGAACATAATGACGGGTGTCTCAACATTACCTGGAAGTCGGAAACCAACATTTGTGGGACGGACGAAGCATGAGATACGGTCACCGATGCGACGAGATGCCAGGTATGTGGATGTGACACCGAAGAAAGATCCATGGCCAGAAAGTGCCAGCGAAGTATGGACGTCGAAGCACAGGGATACAACATCTGCATGCTGCTTAGCCTGTGGGTTGTTTGCCGGTTCGAGAGAAGACGAGGCTATGGAGTATTGACGAGGCGTCAAAGCTGGAAGCATATCGATGTAAGCACTAAACGGAAGGGCGATCGCGGTCTCCTCAAGGATATCAAGGATGCTATAGCGCTTCTCAAGCAAGTGTTGGTAAGAAGCGTCCAGGAGGAACCCTTTGTATTCCTCCTGCTGTTCGGGAGTCGCGTGTGACAGGATAGCCTCTAGTTGACGCTTCGTGATTGGCTGACTGAGTTCAACAGCTCCAGAAAGAAACTCGCCGACAGGAGTGGGCTCGGTCGGAAGGAAGACTTTGGATGATCCTTTGACTTCAAGCATGTCATTTTCGCGAAGACCAAAGTATGATAGGATCCTGTGCACTGTTTCATCCGGATTGCGAGGCTGCACTACAAGGTAGTCACCCGCGGTGTAGCTCATGCCATCTGGCAAACGGATGTCCATATGTCGCTTCGCAGGCCCCACTTCGGTGCCTGCAAGTTCTTCATTCGCAATTACCGTTCCGATGTTCATGTCTTTGCCGCCAAGCAGTGAGGTCAGTTTTGACTCGCGAATGATTACCTCAGTGACGGCCTTAGCGACAGGTCGAGCACCACGCGACTCCATCAACGCATCTATAAGCTGATCTACCCAGTCTTCCCATGGGCCAAACAGATCTGCTTTGACATCCGAGAGTCCAATATCGACGACTTCTGCAGCGCCAGCTTTCTTCATCAACTCATGAACGAGTTTGGGGATCCTGTGGAACGTGCTTGCCCAATCCTGTTATATAATCAGCATCCAAAATTATATTTAGAGATATGGTTCTTGCTCACTGAATTTCCCACTCCATAAACTGCATACTTGACACCGTTCAAGGCAGAGGTGTTCTTGTTGCTAATATCTTCCAGCCATGCCACGAGTTTTTTTGCATTGTCAGGTGGCAGACCCTCGTATGAGGAGGTGATGATCACAACAGGTTGATCTGGCGTATGCTCAGTCATTATGTCAAGACTTTCGATCGAAGCACTCAAGCCGTGATCGGCCAATTTTGTTTTCAGGTCCTCGGCGAGAGCTTCACAGGTTCCGGTATTGCCACCAAAGAAGATCGACAGAGGTGCATCGGAGGATCTGTCTTGGGCTTGAGCAGCTTGAGCGTACCCATGCTGTTCTTCGTGTTTCTTCGCAGCGTTAGCTGATACACCTCCGGGAATGCCAACCGTGAGTGCTTTGCCTGGTCGGCGACGAGCTTTCATCCTGAAGTTCCATGGCTTGATTGTTAACGTTGATTTCAGCTCGAGCTCATAAGCTGGATCTGCCAGTTCCAGTTGAAAGCGCTGAAGCACAAGCGCGATGTTGATAAGCATTTCCTGTTCGGCAAATCCTCTTCCGATGCACGATCTCATGCCGTTGCCGAAGGGCTTCCAGCTATTGGGAGGCAACTTCTCAAAATTGGATTGGAGCATTCTTTCTGGCTTGAAGTCTTCATGGTCGTCACCCCAGACAGCAGGATCGTGATGGAGACTCCTCAGGTTGGCACTAAGCTGAACATCTTTCTTGACTTCGTATTTACCTTGCAACATCGTGTCCTCGCGTGGACAAACACCCCAGCGGCTAATGGGGGAGCTAAGACGAAGAGTCTCCTTGATGCAGGCGTCAAGATATTTAAGCTTTGGCAGATGCTGCAGCTCCAAGACATTATCGCCCACTACATCATCAACCTCTCGTTGCACCTTGAGGAGTTTATCAGGATTCTTTAGCAGATTATAGTAGGTGAATGATAAGGTTGAGCTGGTGGTCTCATGCCCAGCAACAAGGAATGTAGCCATTTGGTATCTGATGTTCTCGTCCGATAGGCCTTCCCCGGTTTCTTTGTCAATAGTGTTCAGCATCGTGTTCAGCAAATCCTTGTTCTCGGGTTGAGGGTTCTTCTTTCGATCTGCTACGATCTGGTCACAGAGGTCGTGCATCTTCTTTACATTCTCTTGTCGCTTTTGCTCGTCACTGCGGTAGACGTAATTGTTGATGAACCCTGGGCGGCTAACACGCCTACCACTTTCGGTCAAGACATCGGCCATCTGTTGGGCGAAAGGATGAGCGTGGTCCGTATAGAACTCGTTGAATCTATATGAAAAAGCACAAAGTCCAATAGTGTCAAAAGCCAGGCGTGTCAAGTCATCGCTGCACTCGATCTCGTTTTCTGGTCCCAGACGATCCCACTTCAGTACCATTTGCGATGAAATATCGAGCATGTCGTCGAACATGGATCGAAGCGCGATAGGACCAAAAGCTGGCACTAGCATGCGATGAGCTTTCCACCAGTTCACCTCCGAATCATAGGCTGTGAATAAGCCATCTCCAGTCAGCGCTCGGATAGCCACCAATGCACCAGACGGCTTTTTGTGGAATCTTTTCTCGTCGCAAATTTCATTGATGTGCTGCTGATCTCCGAGTATGACTTGTTCGCTGCCAAGTTTCAACTTCATGATGGGACCATACAGCTGTTGCATACTCCATATGTTTTTGGAAGGGAAAGAAGGATCCAAGTCAGGTAGGTTGCCGAGCAGGCCAAAGAGATGTTCTGGAGGTTGAGGTATGGGCAAATACTCTGGAGATGCTGTGTTCGACTGGTCGACATCTGACGCAGAAGTCCGCATAGGACAAGGCATATCGTAAAAGTGTTCGTTAATGATCGGACTTGTGTTGAGGTCAAAAGCATCGTGAGAAACAGCTCTCGAGCAGACTTGCTCCTTCCTCTATATAAGATTACCTAGTACTTCGGCAATCCACTAACAGGGCGGTCTGAGTAAATATGAGCTTCCCCTCTCAGCCCGGATCAATCGGCTGGCTTCGCGCGCGGCACCATCGAAGGAACCCTTGTATCGCTCGCGTTGTCGCAATCCTGCACATCAGCTTATTTGCATGTCTTTTCTTGAGGTATCATCGCTGCACCTTAGAAACACGAGGCGGAGCCGGAAAGAATGGAGTCGTCAAATAGGAGACTAATACCAATGCTTGAAGCACTTCCCCGACGAATTGACAGAAACAAAAAAAGCGGGCCCTGTATCAACCTTGGCGCTCTGATATTACAGGGAATTGACAGTGCTCAAGTGGTGCGATCAATTCTGCGAATTGGTTGCATACACCCTACAGAGCACCGCGTTGTACTTGTGGATTTAATCATGCCGTTGCGAGGCCATTGGAAGGATGTCGCCTCTGTCTGACAACATTCGTTGCAACTTTGTCGTGTAACCTCGCGCCATATCTCACGGGAGCGAACGTCTTTTCTTTGTTCCCTGTACTTAAAGTGTACACTTCTCAATGACTCGATTTGATAAATTTACGCGGCTTCTATTAGTATTTGTACTGTAGATAACGCTGATATCGTCAGAAAGCAATTACTTCTCTGGAAACTCTTCCTATTCATCAACGTCAAGCATCCAGTCATTCTTGCTCATAGCAATGCCTATTATCGTGTCTTGCACCAGAATCGCCTTCTCGATTTGCCAGGAAGACTTTTCAGACAGCAAATGCTTCACGTAGGGCAGCATCTTACGGATGGTAAGCTTCTGTGCGGGCTTACAGCCCTTGCTCAGCGAGCTCAAAGGCTTATCCAGATCAAACTTGACGATCTCAAAGCATTCCTCCACGCACTCTGCACACCAGGTGCAATCACAGCTCCGTCGTGTTACATGAGGCTTGTCCTCCAGAAGTATTTCGCATCTTTCGCATAAAGCCTCGTCGGCAGTGGGTAACTGAGTCGTGAATGGTGCGGGTGCGCTGATATTTGACGGTTTCTGTACCGATTGCTCGCCCACGAATGCCTTCAATTTTTCGAATGCTTTTAAAATTTCCCGTCCTGCGTATAGAATGTCGGATTCTCCCTTAACGTAACCTAGGACGAGTTTGATTAGCGGAAAGATGATGAAGTAGTGAATAACAGCAAAGACAATCAAGTCCAGAACCAGCTGGGCGATTGGAGAAGACATGAATGAAAAGCGGCACAGCCGTGGTGGAGAGGGGAAAAAAACAACGAGGAGGAGAATATGTATGACCAGGCTCGCGAGGGTCTTAATGATCTATATCTACTCTTCTATCGCTTTTTTTGTCAACAAAGACAACTCAAAGGATAATGTACTTGTGGCGTCTGATGCTGGTTGTTATTGTTCGACCTTTTTTGTTTTCCACTTCTCCAACATTCTCACAGCCTTTGTGTTCTTTGTATTCGATTACCAGAATTGTTCTCGTTGCTCCGAAAGTTTTGTGATGTCAAGTAGCGGGCACTTTCTTTGTGACATCGTGTCTGGTCCCCGGAACCATCGTTGCTTAGAACAACTCATGCCATGGTTTAGCAATAACTGCGCATTCGGAATTAATGTTCATCTCCCACCGACAAGAAAGAAACTCCCGGTCAACAACCTCCCATCGACAAGGCCCAAACTCATGGGCAACAATATTCCGCCGACGAGGATACCTCACCAACGTTGCACTTCACATATCTAATAAAGCGCAAGAAACGAATCTCAGACTCATCCAATCTCAGCCTCATCCAAACCAACAAATGTATCTCGCCGCAAGGCATTCGTGAACAAACTCATCTACACCGCATGTACGAGAATTTGAGTGAAAGAAGATTGAAGATCTTCTTTCGGAGAGATCAAGAGCTATAAGCATTGCACAGTAACCTTCACGGATTCTATCGGCGCTCTTGACCGTCAAAGAGATAACCATGGGGACTTGATGACGGTTTCGACCACTGCTTCTTTTAGCCGTACTCCTTGTAACGTCAGCTTCGTAAGTGAAGCCCTGATATGGGGTCATCTTGCACTTGTAGGCGGCCAAGGCGATTCGCACTTTATAGTTACCAAAGCACTTAGCAGGTAGGACCCATCACCTCCAATCGTGTAGAGAATTAGAGGCAAAAGATAAGCAGAATATAGTTGAGTGATGACCAACCGAAAGCTCATAACTTCATGCTTGAAACTTTTGATATCACAGTACAAGTCGTTCAAGAGAAGGAGTGCCGTTTTGCTGCAAACGGTTTGGGGACATGACTTTTTGATATCTTCACTGTGGGGGTGTATCTTGGTAAGAAGACTTAAGGAGCCATCACTGTAAGTGAGCAATTTGCTTTCTACTGCTCTATCGGAGATAGAGCATAGAGTGAATGTGAAACTTTTTTTTAACTTGTCTGCTTGATTTTCCGTCATAAAGCAATCCTCTCAGTCAGCGCTGTCTTTCCGCATGCCATCTACGCATCAGTCTCGTCTTTTCGAAAGGGGTCTCAAGCCTCACTTGTTTCTTGTTTGATAGTCAGAGCTATCACTCCTCAGCAAGTCGGTAATTGGCGACCACTGCGAATGATCTCCGATGCGACTCACCACTACTGCAATCACCATCACTACGACTGATCACAATTGTGACTACTCGCCGCCAACTTCCCATTGCTCATCCCATCAACAAGCACTATTCGTTTGTCCAACTATTGCTTCGGTATGTGATTACTTATTGTGCCTTCTTCTAACATTTGTCAACTTCACTCTTTATGCCACCCTTGCTGACCTTGGCTGCAGCGCTGAAGCGCACAAATACATCAATACCTTGACGATCTAGAAGAAAGGCGACCAGCATTCCCAAGATGTCGTTACCCTTCGACCCGGCACAAGAGGCCCTCGACGGCGCGAATCTGATCATGACTATCATGGGAGGCATAACGAGAAACATAACACAACTTCAGCAAAGGATCGAAAACTTCGGCAACGATCTTAGAACCGCTCGAGAGGAAACTTCAACTGCTCGCGAAGAAGCTCGTTCAGCGCGTGAAGAGCTCGTGTCAGCACTTCAGGAGATCCAGGGCCTGTATTCTCAGTTGGATTCTGAGAAGGAGTCCAACAGATCGTTGCGCCAAAGACTTCGCGATCTTGGAGACAACTTTGCAAGCTTTCAGAATACCTTCAGAGCAGGCTATGAAGTGTTTTCCACGGTCTACCAAAAAACACAGGAACTCGTCTTCGATACTAACGATACCACAATTGACGCATCTGAAGCTGCGCAGACGCTCGCTGCTCAGACCGCCGCTACTGCAAGCCCTACGGAATCGCTATTGACGTCCTCGTCTGCTCCGGTTGGTTCGGCTCCTACGTCTCCTACATCCAACTCCTCGTCGCTGGCTGAAGCTCCAACTCCGTCAGCTTCAGCTGAGTCGACCCTTTCGACCATAGACACGAATTCTGCCGGCTCGGTAACACCTACCAAAGCTCAAGCCCCTGTTGTGGCAGCCGCTTCACGTAGAGTGGCCACAGTCGACTGTTACGCAATAGTCGCCGTTCAGAGTGAAGTATCAGGCGTGCAACTAGCAATACAAAGTACAGCATATAGCTCTTTGGTCACAAAGCCTGCTCAGAGATTCCGTCACAAGGCTTGGACGACCCAAGATCTCAGCGATAGTTTGAAGCAAAACCTCGACTCATTGAGACACAAAGACCTGAACAATGTCTCTCAAATTCTCCTTGAGTGTGTACACAGCGGTACTTCTGGTGTGATATATGAGGCTACCAGTAGGTTTTTACTTTGCGTTCCTTGATCTCAGCCGACCCAGCTAATCTGGCACCAGACAACGAACAGATCTGCGGAATTACTATAACTGCGACAAACTTGGCGGTTCAGATTGGCGAGAACCACGAATACATGAAGTTATTGGCCGACCAACACAAGAGTGGATATGTTTGCCCATCAGCCGTCATCTTGACTTCATCAGGAGAGCTGGCCAGCCAGATGTACACCACTTTCGCGTCATTCGTCAGAGGAAATGGCAATAAGCGCTCGGTCATCGATTCCATAAAAGTTGTTCAAAGCAGGGGTGGAGATGGCAAAAGCGTCAGCCTTGCCGATTTGAAAACCAACCTTCCCACCATTCTTGTGTGTACTCCTGGTCGGCTGGCACATCTCATTGAACAGTCCAAGTTCAAGGCACGTCTCTTACATCTACTCGTCGTCTGTCAAGGCCCAAGTCTTGCCTCAGCAGAATTGGCCGACAAGATGCAGAACATCGTTGCTTGGGCTAGGTGCGAGCGGCCGAGATCAACTGGTACAAGGCCAGCTTCTACACCTGCCCCTTGCCCACTGACTACGATAGTTTTGAGTCGCAGCTTCGAAAGGGACTCTACGTTGCACCAAGAACTCAAGCGACAATATCTCAACAAGTTCATTCACACCATCAACGTAAAAAAATGGCTTCTTGGTAAGCACGCCCTTCTTGCTTTCAGAGGCGAGATCAAAGTGCAGGTTTGCGCTTTCAATGTCCCTGAGCGCTCAAAACACTTCATCGAGAAGATCCTACCCCTTCACCGAAACGAGAATATCCTGTGCATGGAGTTTTCTCAAGACCGTGCCGCAGAGTTTGCCTCCCAGTGTCACAAGCTTGGAGTGACAGGCCAGGTTTTCACAACAGAAAGCGACAATTCGAAGACGATGCAGCAATTCCGCAACGGACAATGCAAGATCATGTTCACGACACCTGCAGGCTTTGAAGGTATTCACTACAGAAACACCAAGACCGCCGTGATCTTCGGATCTCCGTGTGAAGGCCTTTACACCAATGCGGATGGCAGTGTTCGGCCAGGGGTGTACAACCGACGTACTGATCTCTTGCGCGCGGCTATCGAAAGTGTTGGACAAGCTGGGCAGGAGGCCAAGGTCTACATCTTTGTGGGTCAGGGCACTGGACAGTCGGTGAAAGACGATATTGCTAAGGTTTTACGTGAGGCTGGACATGAGGTTCCCAGAGTACTCAAGCCGTGAGCCAGCGCTTTTGACCCCTGGATTTGATGACGGTAATAAGTAGTAACAGACGGGACCGAATTGGGGACATCTCTCAGCGGATCGAGATAGATAGCAGGCCACACGAAAGACGACTGAGAGACATTGGTCTCTCGCTCGTCCTTACATCGTTGGGTACCGCATTGAGCTTTGTATCCAATTTTTTTGCAACATTCATGTCCAGCAATGTCAGTCCCTTAGTCTCTTTGTACGGAGTGTTGGTGTCACGCAAGGATCAGGCGAGGTCTGATGTTGCGCGAGTCAGTTGTCGAAGGCGTGATCGCTGAGAAAAAAGCTTTGACGCCACCGTCCCGCGAAGTCACCCTGTCCACACTGAGGATGGTAAGCACGCGCGACTTCGGCGATTTCAGATCCTCCCTTTCTTCTCATACATCTGACGTGCGTGTGTGTGTTTCATTCTTCGATCTTTACTTTGTTTATACCCAGGAGTTCCAGGAGCAATGCATAGAGTAGCACTTTCTGCTGGCCGTTCGGTCAACGCTGCCAGCAAGATCTCAAGTTTGAGAACCTTTGCATCGGTGAGCTCTGCCACCAGAAACCACAAGGTTGTTGTGGTTGGTGGTGGATCTGCCGGTCTGGCAATCAGTCATCAGTTGCTTCGTACTGGAAAATTCACACAAGACGACATTGCCATTGTTGACCCTGCGGCCTACCATGATTATCAGCCTGGATGGACACTAGTTGGTGGTGGTCTCAAGACAAAGGAGGAGTTGAGAAAGCCCATGAGCAGTCTTGTGGACTCAAAGCTGAAGCTGTACAACCAAGGAGTCAACACATTCGCTCCCGAGGAGAACCTGGTCACTCTTAGCAATGGCGACAAAGTAGGTTACGAGAACCTGGTTGTGGCACCTGGTATCGGCATCAAGTACGACAACATTAAGGGACTGCCTGAAGCACTGGCAGATCAGTCAATGCCTGTCTCGACTATTTACGGCTACGAGACTTGCGACAAAGTCTTCCGTAACATCAAGGAATTTCGTGGTGGTGAAGCCTTATTCACTCTGCCTACTGGCGTTGTCAAGTGTGCTGGTGCACCCCAAAAGGCAATGTGGCTTGCTCTGGATCACTGGAAGAAGGCTGGTCTCTACGATCCTAGCAATGTCGCCAACTCGCCTATCAAGATTAGCTTTGCAACTGCTCTTCCAGTAATGTTCGGTGTGCCCAAGTACAGCGCCACTTTGGAGGAGTTGCGCAAGCAGCGGGGCGTCGAGGCCATGTTCCAGCATGATTTGGTCGAGGTCAATGGCGACAAGGCTATTTTCACACGTCTAGATGGCAGCGAGGAGAAAGTGTCTAAGCGCTTCGACCTGCTCCACGTTGTCCCCAAGATGGGACCCCACGCTTTCATCAAGGACAGTCCTCTGGCAAACGCAGCAGGTTTTGTTGATGTCGAAGACGCCACTCTCCGCCACAAGAAGTTCGCCAACGTCTGGTCAGCAGGCGATGCATCTTCGCTGCCAACAGCCAAGACTGCTGCTGCAGTTACATCTCAGGCTCCCGTATTAGTTCAGAACATGCTTCAATCGATTGAAGGCAAGGAACTCAACGCCGCTTACGACGGATACACTTCTTGCCCTCTTTTGACCGAGTACGGCAAGGTTCTGCTTGCTGAGTTCAGGTACGGTGGACAGCCCAAGGAGACATTTGCCAAGTTCGGAGTTGATCAAACTGTTCCTCGTCGCGCTTTCTACCACCTCAAGAAGGACTTCTTCCCCTGGGTTTACTACAACAACATGGTCAAGGGTACTTGGGGTGGCCCAAAGGGCTGGGTCTGGTAAAAACACAACTGGCCCTCTCAACACTGATTTTGAATCCTTGTACCATTTGCATTGCTGGAGATTGGACTGGGTCGAAGCGACCAGGCATCGGATTGTGTATACAAAAGGGATAGACAAAAGCTACGGAGTTCATAGGCATCAGATATGAGAATCTATCTTCACAGTTAGATGCGACCTCGTTGACGAAAAGAGTTGGCCTACTTCAGCGAGGGTTCTTTGTTTGTGAAAGTAGCACAAAAGTGCACAACTCTGTGACGTGGGTTCACAAAAACGGCGACGCGTCTGCGACACGTTGGGAGATAATTGATCGCGTCGCCGCCACAAGCACTTTACGAGCACCTGCAGCTGTCGATGAGGCTGAATGCGGAGAAGGCAATGGCGAGCCAGGATCAAAACAGTCTCGAAAGCGAGCACGGCATATCCTTATTGCACGAGAAAATATTGCAAGTGAGTGGGTGGTTGTCACGGCTCTAGGCAGTCTATGCGATCGGCGACCAGGATATGCAGCGCGGCGACTAACAACGACGTGCAGGAGAACAAGCACAACCTCTTTGCTCTGACCCAGCCATCGCAGAGGCCAAACGATGCGCCAAATGCTCACCCTCGCCCTCGCCACTTATCCAACACAAAGATTCAGCGGATGAGACCGTCGTCCACCGCTCCTGCCGTGTCAACCGTCCTGGACATGGACTCGACAGATCAACAACATGCTACTCCTTCGCTAGTCAAGCACACCACATTCCATGGCTTTCCTCTTCCGCTTGACCTCGATGGCGACACTCAACCAATGCCCTCGCAGTTCTACAAGAACTTCACCAGCGGTCTTGGAACTGAAGACAACACTCAACTTGACGATGAGACCGCCCCAGACACCGAACAAGAGACGCCTCAGATCGATTTGATGCAACACTGGCAACGACCCACCTACCACGAGCTCTCTAGCGACGAAGAAGAGGAGAGAGACGAAGGGCAGTACTTTTTGAGTTCCGTCGCAAGGCCTACCTTTCCCAAAACTCCCGCAACTGCTGGCCGCAAACGCAACCACCGAGGAGATGTTATACCTTCTACCACGAGCACAAAAACACCAGGTTCGGGCGGTATGTCAGCTTTCGCTTTTGGCAATGCTCCGCCCTTGACCAGCACTCAGCTGTTCCAAGCTACACAATCGCCTTCAAGCCCGGTCCCCGATGTTCCAAGGAGCGACCCAGTATTGAGCCGACCAAGTCCCAACATCAGACAGAGTTCGCCTGGACAGAATCTGGCTTTCTCTTCGCCTTTGAAGGGTTTGGCACACAGCCCCAGTCGATCAGTCAACATGGCAGGCAGATTGAGCAGGCCAGGTACAAGAGACGGTCTTTTTCAGAACAACAATTCCCTCATGGCTGGGCTCGAGAACAGAGGCGAGAACGAATGGGAATATCATGACCGTGAAGGAGTCAGCCTGGATGACGATGTCCATGACAGCCCAGGGAGCGAGTCGATGGATGAGTACGACGAGTTTGCGCAGTCAATAAGAATCAGTCAGCGACAAGCGTCGTCTTCACCTCAACCCGACCAGTCCGACGAAGAGAATGACCAGGTCGAGTCTTCAAGCCGTACCTCGACACATTCCAGTCAGCACAACCTGGATATCGACATGCTCAACGCCTCCCTCCCATCGGGTCGTCAACAGAGCTCACACCAGTTACCAACCACACAGATGCTAGGCCAAGATGCTGACCCTTCTGATTATGCTGTTGCCGATTCACAGCCCACTCGACATGACGAGACTCAACTCCCACCTCCTCTAGTCGAGCCTTCTTCCATGTCATCTTTTGTTCCTGGCTCTTATCCCCTGAGCCAAACAACACAGCGCTTGAACGCCTTGAAGCGCGATGCTGCAGACTCATCATCCATCCCAAAGCCTCCACCGACAACTAGCCAAGTTGCTCCTCACACCCAGAACCGTCTACCGAGTAGTCCTCCTCAACTCCCTGTCGTGTCTGAAGAGATCGAACAAGAAGAGGCTTTGGAGTTGTTGGACCAGTCTCGACCCCACGATGGCCGTAAAGGCGTATCATCACCATTGCCAGAGACACGACCCGCTCCTTCTCAGAGGACTAAGGAATTGAGAGAAGTTGAGCACAATCAAAGCTCTGCTGTTCCCGACACCGACCCAGCAGACGAGAATCGTTCTTCCGATCAACATCAAAATCCCCCTATCGATGCAACAATCAGACAGCAATCGCTTTCGAAATCGAATGCGAGCACAGACAAGGATGTCTCTCTTGCTGTTCCTAATACTTCGCAATTTGAGAAGCATCGTGCGAGCCAGTTGCAGACTCAAAGTCAAGTTCAAAGTTCATTGTCGAGTACTGAAAGTCCGCGCAAGGCCGCTGGCATCCTCAACTTTGCAGATATCGCCACAGATCCTACACCTCCCAACGCTGTTTCTAACAAGGACCTCGACATGAATATCGATATACTCTCGAACGACGATCACGATTTCATGGACATCATGACATCGCCACCTGCGAAGAAGATGCGCCTCTATGGAAAGAAAGCAACAGTGTTGGGAAGGACGAGGTCCAAGGCAGACGACAAAAGCCCGGCCAAGCCGCAAGCTACCATCAAAAGTCCGGTCAAATCCGTTGCCAGGACGGTCACCTTTCATGACAATATTGTACCAGAAGACAAGCATGACAATGTCGCTGAAGTTGCCATAAATACTGCGGACTCTCCCCAACCCGCCAATCAGCCTGAATTGAAACATTCAGAGACAGCAAGCACCATTGATCCCAACTCGCAAACTCATGAGCCGGTCGAAACACCACTCACAAAGTCACCGGAAGAAACTCACAAGCCCTCGACGGGACGGGTTGTTGCAGAATTGCCAAACAGAGCTGGCGACACAATGCAAGTCGAAGCGGCGATAGACGTTGGAAAGCAAAAAGATAGTGTACATCCACGTCAACCCACGCCAACTGAGGACCAAGGTCAATCGACACCACCTTCTGCTAGGAAACGAGAGCAAGCTTGTGCATCTGCGGCGACAAAGGCACGCGAGACCATGCTAGCTCGTAACTCAGTCGAAGTAAAAACTCCCATTAACAAGGGCAGTCCAGGAAAACTCGTACGGCCAAAACGGAGGATGTCCGAACAAAGTCCATTGCGAACGCCTTTCTCCAAAAGGCACGAGACTGTAAAGGCACCAAGGTCAAAGCTTTCACATGCGCAGCGCATCTCACCAAATAGTTGTCCCCAACAAGAAAGAGCGATGGCGCCAGCAGATTCTGTTCTCCAGGCCGAGGCTGCTTCGGAAACTCCAACGACTTTGACTGAGCAAGCAGACGTTACCACTGACGTGTCTATGACTGACGCCGCTTCAGAGCAGAACAATAGCCATGATGAGACTATCGCACCAAGCGCTGAAGTCACTCAACCTGACAGAGTCTTGGCTCTGTTCAAAGGTACTGGACAAGCATACTACCCAGCTACATGCCTGGGGGCAGCAACCCTTGATGGCCTCAAACTACGCATTAGGTTCGATGATGGCACGATCACTCAGCTTGATTCATTCTTAGTACGCCGCCTTGATCTGCGACGTGGTGACCAGGTTAAGGTTGATTTGCAAGGCATGCGTAGTAAAATTTATGTCGTCGTTGGCTTTCAGGACAGAGTTGAGAACGCTGAGCCTGAGTCTTATCCCAAGACTGATGTTCATGGGTTTGAGACATTGCAGCTGGTGGTCAAAGATCGAGATAGTGTATCGGCACTGCCTCGAGAAGGATCTGCAACATTGCTGAGAGTGCCTATCACAAGCGCCTACCTTACACAAACGATGTGGGTTCGTTTCGAAGGTAGAAACTACCTTCCTTCCACAGCAAGCATGACAACCATTGCTACTGGACATTCATCACGTCCGCAGACACCAGTGCCTCAGAACACTACTCTCGCAACGCCAGCCTCGAGATCTAGAAGAGGCACGGTGACTTCGATACATACATCAACAATTGCTTCAGTGCGGGCTCTGGCACGACCAGAGTTTGCCTCGCCACTTCCAAGTCGTCGTGGGATGTTCTCTGGTATGGCTTTTGCAGTATCTTACAGCGCAGACTCACCTGAGAAGAATCGCGTTCTCGAGCTTATCCAAGCTCACGGTGGTCTGACATTAGAGAAGGGCTTTGACGAACTTTTTTCCGTCAAGGACCTCGACGACTTCCCTGAGGATACGCACGCAGTATCATCCTCTGCGACTAATGATACTGATGCCTTGGTTCTCTCGACTCGTGCTCAAACTCTAGGCTTCGTCGCTCTGATTGCAGACAAGCATTCTCGTAGAGCCAAATATGTCCAAGCGCTTGCACTTTCACTGCCGTGTCTGTCAGGCCGCTGGATTCTCGACTCGATTGCTTCAGCGACACCTCTACCCTGGACTAAATATCTCCTCCCAGCTGGAGAATCTGCATTCCTCTCTGGTGCAGTGCGCAGCCGTACTCTCTCGCCTTATCTCCCGACCACGACTAAGCTAGCACAAACTATTCAAGATCGAGAAAAACTACTCCAAGGCGGTAGAGTTCTTCTGGTCAACGCAGGAGCAGGCGGCAGAAAATGGGAAGCCAGACGTGCTTACGCGTTTCTGACCGTCGCTCTGGGTGCTAGTGTCGTCCGCAGAGTTTCTGGTCTTGACTCTGCCAAGCGCATTCTCGACGCAGAAGATGGATGGGAATGGGTGTACGTCGAAGGCGCCATCGAAGAAGCAGAAAATATGCTCTTCCGAGATGGTAGTGTCGAAGGCACAGGCATTGCGAAGAAGGGACGCAAGAGGAAGAGAGAGGATGAAGGGAAAGAGAAGATGGTCGCGATTGGCCGTGATGGAAAGGTCAAGATCGTTGGCGATGAGTTCATAGTGCAGAGTTTGATTCTGGGCGACTTGATGCTGTAACAGTGAATGTTGAATTAAGCGTGGCGTTGGAGGATGGATTAGGATTGGTCTATTAGGCCTTCGAGTGGCGCTACCACCAATTAGCTGAATCAAACTTATTCACCGCAAGGCTTGTTGGCAGCCTATACATAGATGCAAGAGCCCCACCTCGCAATTTACAAATCAACAGAGATGGCAAGTAATATGCCGGTTGAACCCGTCGGAAAGAGCGCATAAGTCGGTCCTGCCTTCAATATGCTCAAGCGAAGAGTGGTAACAACCATGTGAGATCTTCGATCTTGTTGTATTCCCGCAACCTGGTCCTGTCTGCTATCAGGGTACTATCGGCACATCTCGTGTTAATATGTATTGACCAAAGTGGTACATCAAAAAGGATGTATTGACCATAGAGAGCGCGGAGGCATAACCATGTTCTATATATGTACTTGCTTTCATAACGAAATCTTTCAAAGTGATGCGAGATAAAGGAATACGTCAAGCGGAAATGGCCAAATGTGTGTTTCCGACTGTACAACGAGGCTCCGAGCTTTTTCCAAATGTGTTTTGGGCTTCCCTCTCAATCAGCAACCATGCTTAGCGAAGTACTGCTTCTCTGGCTTCTTCGTGTTTCGCAGCTGCCCGCAAGCTATGTTTTCGCCAGTCAGTCACCCGAACAAGAGTTGAGCGGAGTTTTATGATGCGTACTCGCATGCCATTCTTCCTCACTTTCATGTTCGTGAAAGTTACACACGTTGGCACAGCAAGGACACCCAGGATGTCTGTTGACCTTCGCTCGAGCTTCGCTTTGTACGACCTCACAGAGAAACGTACGGTGAATTGTGATCTCTAGAGAACTGATAGGGTCGTATATATCGTCCTCGGGCTTCCAGTGGTTCGCATAATAGTCAACCGTACGCCTGCGATATGGAGAATTGCTTGGGAGATGAGACATGACCACGCCCACTTCACGGTATCTTTCCATTCTCCCTTTCTCGGTCATGATTTGGCGACGGAGAGCTAAGATGTCAACCAAATCAGCAAAGATGTAAAGCTTCACACGATCTTCTCGTTCCCATGGTTGAAGCTCGAGTTTGCCGGTGGATATCCAGTTGATGAACACGTGAAGTTGCTTGCCGGAGAGGTCGACACGGAAGATCTCCTGACTAGCTTCGGCAAATCGGCCATTCAACGCTGCAGCGTAGTAGTGTGAGAAATAGCATAGTAGTGCTTTGTTGACAGATTGCACAGTACCGTGAACGGATCGAAGCTGTATCGTGCCGGATGATCTCATCTTTATATGGCTTCCTAGTATCAGTGGGGGCCCATCGACGACACACTGAAAGTAGCTTACTCTACTATCTGTTTAGACCAGGAATTTCTGCCCCAGTCATCTCGTTGTACCATACTGGTCGACTTCTTCAGCGATGGAGTAAGCAATTCGAGGTTGAGCGGGACGATCTGGGATTGGGTCGGAAAAGCAAGCTTGTGTAGTCGAGACTCGGAGGTATGAAAGTCGGGAAGTTCACGATCCGGTAACGAGCATGTGCTGTAAGCTGACTTTCCAACATTATAACGTTATGTGTGTCAACCCGCTCCGAACCAGACGTGTTGACCTATGTCTCACTTGGCTTTGTTCGGCCTATCAAGTTTTGTCGTGGCTCCAGGCAGCAAACATGTTAGGGTCACGAGTCTCGTCCCAGAAGAAACTTGATGTCTTGTCTCGAAGGGTTTGCGGAGACAAGAGTTCTTTCCGGTTTGTCGTGAAACTTGAACAGGAACAGATGGCCTAAAGTAGGCCAGGTGCTCCCAGACTGGATGTTGGTGCCTCACCAGCATTTGATGAATGGGGACTTCCTCGCTCGAGTTTGTATTTGTGATTGTCGACTACATGATAAGTTCTTGGGTTCGATCAGATCTTGGACGAAGCTAAATGGTTGATTGTAACTCGTTGAACCAGGGAATAGCAGCCATGGCTCCAGGTTTCTCCACAGTACGTGCTGCAGCGGAGTTGGCGAATTCTATTATCTTCTGGGGAGCTTCAGGAGTCTTGCCTCCATTCTTTGCAATCTCAACAGCGAGACCCCCAACAAAGGTGTCACCAGCGGCGGTGGTGTCGACAACCTTCGCCTTGCGACCAGGTGTGTGTCCCGAACCTCGAGACTTGGTTGAGTGATAAACGCCCTAATCTCTATGTCAGCGTTGATTGACAAAGCATTCACGGTTCCTGTACCTTGGCTCCAAGAGTAATGACGACCATGTCGGGAACACCACGTTTAAAGAAGGCCTCGCAGATTTCTGGCAGATCTTCGTCCTTCAGCTCTTCTTTGGCTTCCCGGAGGATGTCCGCTTCGCTCTCGTTCATGATCAGGCAGTCGATGTACTGATACAAATCCTCGGGCAACTTTTGTGCGGGTGCTGGATTCATGATGACCTGATCAGACGTCAGCATGTAACTTTGGTCAATAGCAGGTGGCCATACATATTTGCCCTTGGAGTGAGCAAGCTTGATATTGTGCACGACTTGAGCAAGAGGCATCTCCAGTTGGAAAACCACGACGTCTGCATCTTCAGGCACCAAGTCCTTCACTTCTCCAGCTCCAGAGAAGTTGGCGTTCGGGCAGAAGAGAATTCGATTTTCGCCAGTCTTCTCCTCAACAATGATATTGGCAATTCCAGTCTTCTGACCGGCAACTTTTTGAATATGAGTGGTATCAATGAAGGTATCCTTCATAGCAGAAATGAAATCTGAACCGAACGAGTCTTCACCGACAAAGCCGACCATGCTGACCTTGATGGGTGTGCTATCGGCAGGAGTTGAACCATCACTGTTGCGAGATAGTCTGGCACATGCTACCGCTTGGTTTGCACCCTTTCCGCCAAAGCCAGTATCCGAAGAACTGGCTTCAAGTGTCTCACCTCCTGCCGGCACGCGAGGAGTGCGGGTAATGAAATCAATGTTCAACGAACCGATCACAGCGATTGAGCCCGGCATTGTCGATGATTGAAATGCTCGATGAGCCTTGTTGTATTGGGTGAATGTTCTTTGAGATGCCACGTAGCAAGGGAGATGTTGATTGACTATAGAATTGCATTCTCGAAACGGAAGGAAGGCCGAGACCAAGAAAGCACGACGCACGCCAAGACTGAAGCTCAGTTCCGAGGTCTCCTGCCAGAACATCTACTCTGCTTGTTCTTGTCATTGCGTACAAGACCAAAGCATTATTCTATAGACACCAAGATGCTCCTCCTCGGTCTCACCGGCAGTATCGCCACTGGCAAGTCTACCGTCTCGAGAATCCTATCAGCGCATCCATACTCGCTACCTATCGTCGACGCAGATCTGATTGCACGTCAGGTCGTCGAACCAGGAACAGCCGGCTATAGCAAAATCGTCTCGCACTTTGGTCCATCAACACCTGATCTCTTGCTTCCGGCAGACCCCTCTACAGGTGGTGAGAACGGACCGAATGGCAAAGGCAGACCGCTCAACCGGCCAGCGCTAGGACGTCGAGTCTTTGGTGAGGGTAAAGAGTCGGATAGGAAGGTTCTGAACAGCATCGTGCACCCGGCTGTCCGTCGCGAAATCTACAGGCAGATGCTTCAAGCATACCTCAAAGGCCACTGGGCCTGCGTCTTGGATATACCCTTGCTCTTCGAGAGTGGTTGGGAGCCGCTCTGTGGAACCATCATGGTGGTAGCAGTCAAAGATGCTGAGATTCAGATGCAGAGGCTACTTGCTCGGGATGCGCATCTGACTGAAGAGGATGCACGAAACAGAGTCGCCAGTCAGTGGGACGTCAGAGACAAGGCTGCGCGGTGCCTGCGCAGAGGAGAGAAGGCCGGAGTTGTTGTCTGGAATGATGGCGACCAGGAACAGCTGAGACGTGAGGTCGATAGAGTCATGGAAGTTGTCAGAGCGGGCTCTCCGTCCTGGTGGTCATGGTTACTCTTACTCTGCCCGCCGCTGGCTGTTGCTTCCGGATCTTGGAGCTATCTCAACGGCGTGTGGGCGAAGAAGAGCTGGGAGAATGAGAAGCTGAAAGAGAAGGCAAAGTTGTGATTCTCTCTTGCTTCTTTATCACAAATATCCTACTGCCCTGATGCCCTAATGATTATTGGAAGTTTGCTCTTACTGTTGACGCACTTCACTTTTGTGTGTTGTGCACTTTCCACTTCTGTCACCCAAACCACCAATTTTCCGCGTCTCATCTCATCACTGATTGCGGCCTCCACATCTCGTAAATTCTTACCATCATCTTCACCTTGACTTTTTTTTGGCCAGAGATCATCAACATGACTGGCAGCATCCAAGGTTCTGCAATTGACGACAGCTTCGAGACTCTTACCAATGCCCCGGACGCGTGGGTGTCTGGTCGCTATGCGGCACCGCCTCCAGTAGACTATCAACACTACGTCGAACCAGGAGACACACGCAGCGCTGTTGACGACAGGTGTTTCACAGAGTACGGAGCTGTTGAGCACACGCGATACGTCAGCAAAACATCAAGGCCATCAAAGCCTGATCTGAAGCACCGTCGATCGCGCCAGACATCAACCAAGCCGCCATCCCATGGAAAACGACGCCCTTCGCCCAGCTTCCGCATTCGCAGCAAGGACGGTGATAGCGTTGTCGTGAGCAACCCATTTGTGCTGCGCAAGCCATCTCGCCCTCAACCTCGCCGAGAATCAGAAACGTCCTCTCAGACAGATGACCGAAGTCATAACTCTTCGACGACAGCCGCTCACTCTCGTACCTTCCAGATCCGCATCAGAGGCAAGAATGGCGAGGAAGCTATACAGGAGATCAGAAGACCACTGCACTTTGCCTCGCAGTCTGGCGACGTTCGTGAGTCGCAAGTAACTACGCTTGTTGAAGACGCCTCAGGCCGGGAGGATGTAAAGTACTGGACTGCCAATCAGGCAGCATCCAGCCAGAAACACGACCAGAGACATAAGAACAAATGTATGCAGCTTTCAGTGTAAACTTCTAAACGCAGCGCTAACCAAGCCGCACACAGCAGGACAACCAACTCTCACCGATTTTGTTGTCGACTCGTCCACGACAATCTCTTCGATGGCTCATAGCTCTGTCAAGATGTCCGGGGCCCTCCCAAACTCTTCTCCTGCTCCAACCACAGACTCGTCCAGATCACGTCTACTGCCTCCAGAGAAGCCTGCTAGCTCTTTGCACGATTTTGGCATATCTGTCAGCAGACGTCCTAGTAAGAGCCCGTCACGTGCTATCTCGCGTCAGTCCAAATCATTTCCAGAAAGCTCATCCCCTACTTCTTCACAGAATGAGGTTATCATAGTCTCGGACGAGTCGGTGGAGGGTTCAGTAGTGACTCCGCCATCGTCTCTGTCGACACGTTGCATTGTATCATCTCGACCGATTTCTCCAATCACTTTCACCGAACCGCCTGAAGCAAATTCCGACTCTCACTCGTCATCCATCTCTTCCACTGTAACAGTCAACAATTCACCGTCCAGTGCGTCTGCCATTTCCCTCCCAAGAACCTCTCGCATGTCATCGAGCCGCGTCGTCACATTGAGTGAATCTTCGCAACAAGAACAGCAATATCAGGACGACTCTCGACCTGTCACCGTGTCACTGAGCAAGCAAAAAGGATCAAAGCAAGAGGCCTATTACAACTGGAAGGTTCCAAAAGACTCCTTGTACTCTATCTCGACAAAATGCTCACGACCCTCATCCTCGAGTCATGATTCTGTCGCTTCAGGAGAACTCACATCTGCATCATCCAAGGCTTTCAAGCACCATAAGGATGTACCCTCGCGCCGGACAGACGCAGAAAGTGATGCCTCACTCTTGGTTCGGTCCACGGGTCAACAAACATTACCTGAAGGATACAAACCACCTCCACGCTCTTTGTCGGTACATTCAGATAGCGCCATGAAGACCATCAATAGCCGCGTCCACGAAACCGTCTCGGAGAGGACACGAACATCTGGCCAGAGCCAATCGGCTCGATGCGTGCCATTGCCCTCGTCACGCTCATCTTCATCCAAATCAAAGGCAAGCCGACCATCAACGGCGACCACTCGACAGTCTACTCAGTTGGCTTCGCGAAAGTTAGTAGGTGAAGATCAAGAGTGGAACAATCCATCCCCAGAAGCAGCAACCGCCGAATGGATAATCGACGAGCATTCTGAGCGGCCTGCTTCTCACTATACAGGACCAGAAGTCGACGAATGGGGACAAGCTGCGGAATGGGAACAACCGTCAACGTCTTCACATCACTCGAAGATGTCGCGAACATCAAGATCGCACAAACGCTCATCGCACAAATCTGTCTCTGCCAGCCATCGTATAAACGAAAGCCTCAAACAAGGATACAACGAGCAAGGGTTCTGGACGGACGAACAGAAGGGTTCTCAGAAATCGACCAGGTCCACATCACCGATCAACATCGAAGAAGACTTACTTCATTACCTGCCAGCGCCGTCTGATGATAACCGACTACCACCACCGATACCTATGCTTACTACCATATATGAAGAGTCAGAACACACGCGATCAACCCATGCGCCAAGCATGCTGACACCAGAGACTACACATTTCGCAAGACCAGGCGCGATCTCGCCACACCCCTTGAGCTCTGTTTCTTCGGCAGCCACAGCACGAAAGCCACCAACAAACGAACCGCAGCGATTGAAGTACCAGAAGCCATATGTGGAAAGCAAGTCGAGCTCGAGTGCCTCTTCAGGGGCACACGATAGCAATCAGAGCCGTCGAAGCTCGAGGCCGAGGATGCTGGAGGAAGGAGCTTACCGCTCCACAAAAGAAGCTGGTCGTAGCAGTAAAGAGGAAGTATCGCGAAGTGCACGATCTTCAAGAAGAAACCGCGAATCAGCAAAGGCGTCGGGCGGGGGCTGGAAATTTTGGTAAAGAAGGCTTAGTCTTTTTGCTTGAGGGTCAAGAACGCAAGTATTCTCTTTTTGAATTTTGTCAACTAGCTCGAATTCAACAAGGGCTGCTCGGTAAACGAAATATTGGTTCTTTGCAACCTTGCTTGGTGCGTGAATACTGCTACGATGCACGGCAAGTACGCTCGATGAAATGATTCCATCAAGTGCCTGGGTAGATGACCTACTACAATAAAACATGTCTGCTACTGTTAGGATACATCTTCATGGGACAGATGACAATGATATCTTCTGTTAATATTTCATGGCATAGGGATATGGGCTGCTCGGTCGTGGGGCCAGGGTTGTCGGACCAGCACGCGATGATGGGCGTATCTGCGGAGCTGGAGCTCAGCGTGCATCTTGTCCTCTGACATGTGAAGCAACGATGTGATGAGCGCGCAATTCCCTACACGACCCATATCGAGACTCACAGGGCACAATGGTAGGTTCATTCTGTGCTTTCCATAACCGCCTAGGCTAATGCGCACGTACAGGCCAAGTGCTCGCCCTCTGCTACAGCGCCGGAACAGGCCAATACGTACGTCTCGACACGACCACCCGCTACACGATCGCTCACGCCTGACCACCGTCGCAGCTCTTGACCGGCAGCACCGACCGACAGATCCGCCTCTTCAACCCTGCCACTGGCCTCGAAGTTCAGAGGTACAGCGCCCACGGCTACGAAGTGCACGATTTGAGCGTCGCCCAAGACAATGATCGCTTCATCAGTGTAGGCGGCGACAAGACCGTCTTTCTATGGGACGTTGCAACACACCAGACGTTGCGCCGATGGAGTGGTCACGCTGGCCGCATAAACGCTTGCGCCTTTGCTGGCGAAGGAGATTCTCTTGTGGTGACTGGGAGCTTTGATTCGACCGTCAAGATCTGGGATTGCAAACAACGGAGCGAGAAGCCCATCATGACGTTATCAGAGGCCAAGGATGCTGTGTCTTCTGTCTCTGTATCTGGTGCTGAGATCATGGCAGGCAGTGTGGATGGTAGGGTTAGATGTTATGATGTGAGGATGGGTGTTATCGACCAGGATGTGCTTGGTCATCCCATTACTTCCGTCACACCAACCGTCAACAATGATTCCTATCTCGCCAGCACCCTGGACTCGACCTTGCGCCTCATGGACAAAAGGGACGGCAAATTGCTGCAGGCGTTCCGGCAACCGGATTTCAAGAACGAGAACTACAGACTACGATCTACCCTGGCTGCAGGAGACAGTCTGGCCATCTCTGGTTCAGAAGACGGACACATATACGTCTGGGATCTGCTGACTGGCAACTTGAGCCACAAGCTCAAGCATTCTAACCCCGCTCTGACGGATGGGTCCAAAGCTGTTGTCTCCATGTCCTCGAAGAGAGATGTGGTGAACTCGGTAGCATGGAACCAGTTGAGAAAGGAGTGGGCTAGTGCTGGAGGGGATGGCAGTGTTGTCGTTTGGGGCACTTGAACATCGTCGAGTGACATTCTGCATCAATTTGCGTCGAAATCGGTTTGACCGATATTGCTTGTGACATCTCCGGTGCAAAATTCGTGAGCTCACCAGCTGACACATTCAGTGACTCTTTAGTGCTCTTCTCAATATTGAACATGAATCATACATCAGACGCACACCCAATCCGCTGGGCCCTACTTTCTTGCTTTGCCGATGACAACTACTCGTTCAATGTTCCCTGAGTCATTCACTTCTCAAGTCCAAACCCTGAGCTGAGCACGCAACTGCCTATTCGAGCGTGGTGCGCTGGATGTCTGGGACTCTGGGTACTGCTCGGTGGGGTTCACCTATTACGGCATACGATCCAGCACCTTGGCAGATTTGCTTGTGCGCACCACATACACGAACAGCCGAATGAGCTCGCTAGGGCAATATATGATTGACATGCCTCTCACACACCCGACAGGCAGGTAGCCAGCCAAGACGTTTGACGAGGCTTGCATCATTAAAGAAGATCGATCTTCACGCAATGTACAATACGAATTCCTGCATTGCAGCGAAGATCAATCCTTGAGGAAGAGGCTGGAATGTGTTTTGTTTTCGGCGTATCATCGAAAGCGCAGATTGCTCTTGTTGAGCGCAGGGTTCTCTAGGGCCCAAGGTCTTGGATACTGCATTGATACGGTTCTTTCTATCTTGGTGGCAAATTCAACGTGCATGAGGGCTGTAGCACTCTTTGTATGGTCAGTAGTTATGGCGGCGGGCTGGAAAGGTGTTACCAAATTCGAATAGAGCAGTCTGCAAGCCATGTGGTGACCGATACTTGTAGATGTCTCGCTACCCTGTTTTCTTCTCTGGTTCACCTGCCTGCTTCAGCCTAGAGGCTTCGCTCCATCACGCGATGCGGCAGTTCGAATGAGCATGATGATGGTCCCACGAGCCAACTATTCTGTACAGGCGCGCCTAGCCGACAAGAGATCCTCCATCTCCATCCAAAACCAGCCATTGCCGAGCGCACACGTTCTTAGATGTACCTTGATCCTTCGTTAAGAGGAGTGCTGATGGGCAGTACGTGGTGTCATTGGAGGGAGCATGCCACAACCGATCGAGAGCTCCTGCAGAAGTAATTTCCGCATGTATTGACTGCTTATTGGAGAGCATGCTAGGATGGCGGGATGGAGAAGTTCGGAGTGGACTCCTCTGTCATCGAGCTATTGACCTGCAGTGGTCCGTCGCAATGAGACGTGGTCACCGCTGCGGTTCTTAAAGTCGAGTAGATTTGTCGTGATAACTGTGTTGATTTGGGACGATGATGAAGCTACCTTGTGATAGAAGTGCGAGCCCCTTGAGAGTTCTTGTCATGTGTCATGGTCATTGTATCATTCGGAGAAAGGTCGCCGCCGTTTAATGTCGGCATAGGCACAAAGTCGACGGTTACCCTACGGTGCTAGTAGCTACCCAAGACCTATAGTAAGGTTTGCTCTAAAATCTTTAGCGTGAGACGCACACGATCCCGGTACACAGGCCCGGGCCGTTTTGAGTCGGCGACACTATCTTGTTGGACAAAGTCCAAACGGTCATCTTCGCGAATCTTAGTTGGCACTTTGGCCAATCATGTGAAAGCTCTTGCCTTTTCTTTTTTTTTTTTCTGTTGTCCCCTTTCTTTGGAACGCCTACTGCCGGACGGGTCTCAACGCCTTCGTTGCTTCTCTAATTGATCACACAAGCTGAACTGGCTCTGTGCACTGTGTAGAATAGCCGCGTAAGAGCAGGGTCGGGGGACGGTTGCAGCCAAGAAAGTATCGAGTATGGGCGAGCATCTCCGCGACTGTTGACTCAGCCGCAGATTGGTGCGTTTGCTAATTTTCGATACAGCAGCATGCGTTGAAGATGGGGCATCACGATCAATGCCACGAACGACTCAAGATGTACTTTAGTGGATGAGTTGAGACTTGCATGCTTCCTGTGTCTCCTGAAATGCTCGCTGAAACACGAGTGCTTGCATTTCCGAGGAAACAGTGTGGCTGAAAGACCATGGTATCACTACGTTGTATCATGCTGTCTCTTCGCCCGCCCACACATATCCGGCCAAGCGCACTGCCCAATGTCGACGGCAGGATTCCATTGAATTGCAAACAGTAATGCAATTTGCATTTCTGTGTGCCCCAGTTTGACATCATAAGCTTGTCTAACCAAATGCACTACACTCTTCATGCAATGCAGCCTCGGTACTTAGGGTTTGAGCCCCGGGTCTCATATATGCCTGGATACCGTGGACCAATAAAGCACTGAACCCTGTCCAGCTGCACTTTTCTGCTGGGGCAGAAGTAGAGTCACGTAGACCGAGCATTGCCAGTCGTTTGTCAGTCTCACAATACACAGACTTGCCGGGATAACAACAGTCGTCGTTTTCGTTCATGTATCAACACGAGTCATACATGGCTGTAGCGAAAGACTGCCGGGATCTGGGGTAGACAATTGGGAGAGAAATTGCGTCGATTGATGGTCGTTTCGAAGCATTGTATGTGAAAATGTTTTGAAAATTCGTGCATCCATCAACGTCCTTCTCTCAGCGCCTTGAAGTAAATGGCAGGAGAAGTTCCATAGCATACATCTTGCTGCAACGTGAGAACCTGCTCCATCGGTTCGCTGATCCTCCAACAATTCTCAGTCTCACCTCCGTTGGTTGCCCGGGGAGCTGTTACCACTGCTGTTGCCTTGAAGCTCTCAGCTGCCCGAACCTCAATGAGTGCCATCCTTTTGCTAGCCTGTTTAGCCTGAGTTTTTGCGCTGGCACAAAATTGTCCAAGATTGTGTAAGGTGGCTATGCTGTCGTTGATAAGCTTCATGGTGTGTCCAAGTTCTTCTCTCAGGCCTCCAGCACTAAGTGTGTCAATAGCTGCGGTTATGCCATATGCGAAGAAAGGCGATAGCAAATTGATCGGATCCTGGCCTTTGCCTGATCCGTGAGGTTTCGTGCTTCGTATATCACAGACCATCTCGAGCAGTTGAATGGCGTTGGTATGTGCAATTCTGATCTGCCGCGATGTCGTTTGAGGCGATAAAAGCTCGTGGTGTGCATTTCGTGCTGCCTTCAACTACGAGACATGATATAAAGCATGCATGGCAATAAGACTACCAGCGTATCCATGACGAGTCGCCTCGACAAGTCTTTGCCGACTGTATTGCAGGTGAAGGGGTAGTGATGATTTCCAGTCAAAGAGCTTGGCCTGGATATCTCCCAGTAATGATTCATGGCTTTTGAGGTATGATCCCGAATCTACAGTCTGTCGAGGTCGGCGGAAGATTAGTTTAGTCACATCCGTCCAGAGAGAAGCTATGATCATGATGTGTGCCGCAGGACTTGGTGTGCTTGATTTTGGATCCAACGACTGCAGTCCCATGCCTGGCTGGAAACAGTCAAAGACTGGTGCATCGGAAGCCAGCCCTTCTTCGTAGATCTGTTCGTTGCAGGGAAGTCGAAGCCGAATGTCCTCAAGTTGTATAGCGCAAAGTAATCCTCCACAGAAGCCATGATATCGCTGGACAAGGTTAGTGAACATACCCGCTTTGAAGTTTCGTGCATACTCACATCCACAAGGAAAGCAGTCCAAAAGGTCCGCCTACGGCACTCCCTGAGTTGCTCACTCGAAAAGCTATAGTATCGTCGCGTGAACTCGTCCAGATCTTCTCCACATCCCTCTTCGTTGTTCAATCGCATTGCGCTGATGACTCTCAGAGCAGAACCGCTCAAATCCCAGCCTGTACTGTCCTTGCCGATAAGATGATTGTATCCAGCTACAAGCAGTCGAGCTTGTATCAATGTTAAGCTGAACTTTCCGTCAATGCGGGACACTGCTTGACCAGCTCTATCCACACATATTTTGGCAAATGAGTGAAACTCATTCTGGGCAAAAATGGAACCCAAAGCAAGAACGGCATATAACACCATACATTCTCTCTGACACTTTTCGCGACATTGTCGTACCCAGCGAGTGAAAGCATCGCGAGGAAACATTATGCTAACCTCACGAGCGGATTGCGCAAAAAAGAGTTCCAGGAAGCGCATGGTGGCTTCAGGGTCGTACAGATATGGATCTTGGTCCCAAGACGAGGGCTCCAGTTTTTCGGATCGAGGAACGGGATTCATCACATCATCGAGGTCTACTCTTTTGCTGTCCTTGCGCTGTCTTTCGGCCCCGTCAAGGGAAGATGCAGAGCCATCAGACTTGCGTCTCTTGACGCTCTGGGGCGACATCTCACGACCCCATGTAGGTGGTAGATTTAGGACATCTTGTTGTGCTGCTTGTGCTGACCGTCTGCGCTTTTGATTTGGCACTTCGGCCACAGCGACGCTGCCGGAAGATTGACTCGACCACTCAGCTCGTCCCAGGGCAAGGTTCGGGATCGCCAATGTCGTATTATTGACAAGCTCGACCTGTGATTGTGCGACTGGCGGCCTGCTTTCGTTCCTTAGTAGACAGTTGGCGACTGATCTCGGAGATGCAAACCTGTGGCATTCTCGCTTGGCCTTCTCACATTGAAGGCAGCTTTTCTCTCCAGGTTCACATTTGATCTTCTTTTCACGACAATTTCTGTTTGTTCGTCAGTCGCTGCCTATTCCAAACGTCCTCTTCGACCTACAAGCACGCCTGGGCAAGTCTTTTTCGAGCCTTGCCTGCCTTGGTTGTTCCCCAGAGCGGATTTACTGGTTCTCCATCGATGATTGTTGGGCAAGTGCTACCATCCTTGAATACATAGCACAGACCCTCTCCAGGTATATGTCGTTGTCCTACGCATTGCAGGCTGTAGTTACTGGGTGGAGGAGCATTTCGCATTTCTTGGGTGGCATTCAAACGTCTAGCTATATCGCCATCGGTGTCTTCGCGATAAGGTGAAGCTGTCTGTGATTGAGGCTGAACCATGCCATCCACGCCTGGCGCGGATTGAGTTGGCTGATCCGGCACGCATGGGCCCTGATAATCCGAAATTCTGCGAAGAGGGGGAGGTGGCGGTGGAGCTGGCAATGAAGGCCTGGTACCAATGGGAGCTTTTGACGCGGATTGAGAGAACCGATCATTTGGAGAGACATCCAGAGAAAGGCGATGGAAAGGTGGTGGGGTGGGATTGAACGGAACCGATAAGACTTGGGTTGGCTTGTGTTGGCCGTTAGAGGAAACCCCGCGACTGTCTGACCAGCTGGACTGTGAGTTGTTGACCGAAGGCCAGCTGGGCGAGTATGATGGCGGACCAGTTCTTAATGGCGGACTCAAGAGTTCCTGAAGGCCAGGGAGCTGTTGCCGCGGCTGATTTGAATCGCCAATCCTAGCAGGCAGGTATGGCGTCGGTGCATTCCCCATGCTGGCAGGCTCCATTGGCCTCAAGGACTCTGCTTGCACCATGGAAGGTCTGCGATTAGTTTCGTCATGCGCCCATGATTGTCCTTGACGCGAGGGCGTGAAAGCCGGCAGGCGGTCCGGAATTGATGGCATGTTGATTTGAAAAAGGGAGGGTCATGGGAAATAGGGCAAGTCGTATGTATGTAATGGTTGGAGGCGAGTTACGTGCGGAGCTCAAAATCACAGCCGAGCTTGGGGCTTGGGACGATGTTAGGGAGCAACGGTGACAATGAAATGATACCGTGCGCGAGAAGCTGGTCACAAATAGCCGGCGGAGCTGACGTTAAGAGGCATGCGCCACTTGAATGATTAAAGTTTGCGGGAACGAACAAACCGATAGGGACCAAGTTCGCTAGACGGGAGTGATGCTGATCTGGTGTGGAGAGGGTTTAGATCCTTCAGATGCAGGATCAAAGAACCAAGACCGTACCCGATCCGCCAGATGGTGGGATCAGGGCAAAGCGCGTCTTCGCTCTGTCTGATTTCCCTTGTCTGAAAACGAATTTGCCTATTCAAGCAAAAAATCATGCTTATGTAAGGAAGGCATGCAAGATGCACACATCACGCATGTAGATTGCTTCCACGCAACATCTGCAAGAAAAGACGACCCGAGTGTCATCTTTTGCTTGTACCGGACCAGGGTTGATCGAAATTTCGACGACGCCGGCATCAAACATGGGGCAGGTGCAGCGACCGGCTCACACCTTCCCCGGCACTCAGCAACTGACCCTAATGAGACTGTTCGGGCAGTTGGTGATACTCCCGAGACCGATCGAACAAACGCCTTGCGCGGGTCTGAAGCTAATAGTCTCGATCGCTTCCTGTTTTTGAATTCAGTGTCTGAGTGGGCAATTCAAAGCGACCACGTCCGCGAATGGGCTCCGCCTTCACCAAATTTACCAAAACTACCGCTTGGATGGATCAGGCCAGTGGCAGCACAGTTTCGTACAAACAGGGCACACTGGGCAAGAGGAGTCGTCGGACGAGTCAGTTTCAGCACCAGGGCCGTCGGCCAGCTTCCGAGTAGATAAAACGCTTTTCCGCCTCACGCCTCCACACTGTCGTCGATTCCCTCTCCACTTGGCTCAACAGGGACAGCACATTATAGTGGCCAAGTAGTCCGTCACGGATCGGAATGGCTTGCATATGGCTCTGCAGACCGCCGCCCCTCGTCACTGCTGATGTAGTCTCCCGATAGATATCGTTCTAGACCATGGTCTGTCCACAAACAAAGTCGTGTCGGTCGATCGATCAAGCGAGAGGAACAGAACATACACAGATATTATTCGCCCCTAGGTAGTCTATTGTACCACGCTATCGTCGACCGAGAAATTGAGCGCAAATGAGCTTTGTCGAACAGTCGGCAGGATCAGTAAGTTACTAAATGCCTCATCACATCGCGATCGAATTGTTACATCTCTGCTTGGACTTAGCGTGAAGCAGACGCGGGTCAGGCTTCATACGTCCACGAGCCCCGACATGTGCATCTTTGACAAGCGATTGAGGAAAGACGAGTAGTGCAGCGCGGATACGGCCAATATACCGTCTTGTGCTTCAAGAACGATCTTGCTCGGTGTACCAGATGATGCCCCAGCCGTGTCTTGGTGGGTTACGAATCTCGTCCTGCGGTGTCAGCATAGGTAACTTAGATGCTCTCCTCTTGAGATGCCGGCGTCAATTCTCAGAATCTTTACTGCATTTTTGTCTAGTATGTCCAAAAGTATTCTTTTTTCAACACGCGAATAACCAATTGACACGATGATCTGTCAAGTTGGCCAATTGATGTCGCAGAATTGCGTCCTGTACGTGCGTAACGAATCTATTAGAGTTGGCTAGTGGGGTTAGATGCACATGCGAAGTTGTGACGGATCCGCACCAAAATTCACGCCGTTTCTATCGAATAGCACTTGGTAGAGACGTTTGCCGACGGCTCTCGAGTCGTGGCCGTCGGGGAACATATAGGTCCTATGATCCTGTCGCCGTCGCCATGATCGATAGTGAGTCGCAAACAACCCTGACCAAAACAACTCGTGTTGAACTTGATCTAGCAAATAGATGTTTAGCCGGACCCCGTATCCAGACACTGGAAACTCATGAGCCCTGCAGTACTTGTATCTATGTGTCACCATTGGGCGTTTCCGACGACCTGGGTAGTCAGTCTTGATCCCCTATCACTGGTACAGTTCAAAAATGGCTAGTCCCTCGCCATCTCTTTCCTTAGGATCAGGTCTGACTAGCTGTTTGCATCATTCTCATCCGTCGTGTCATCTTTCCACGTAATCAGGTGATGAATTTCCCATGGACAGACGAGAGAACAGATCGTGTTGTTCTGGGGGGGTTGAGGATTTCCATCCACACGAAGCACGTCAGCCCCACGCCGCTTTCATTTGTATAACGGAGCTGTCAAGCAGTAAGAGCCTTCAACAACGTGCAAAACTCTAGGTGACAGCAGTTTGCGAGGAGATCCAGTGGAGAAGCTCAACTTAAGGTGAGGTCATTGCCTTTCAACTCACGGTGCCTTGAAGATTATTTGAAATCATCCTTCGGCGGTAGTGAACAAACGGATTCTTCCTAGTGGGATCCTTCAAATGTTTGAGGAACGGTCAAAGGGTTTCAACTCGGATACACAGGTACCTCACCACGTATCCGTTGCGACAAAGTTTGGACTCGACAAAGTGCCGTTAGGACTCCATAAGCTTGGCTCTATATGCCAGGAGCTTGAGCACTCGTGGAAAGTCAATTCTGGTTAGACTTTCTATCAATTCGCAGGTACTTCAGATATAAGGAAATGGTCGATGGGAGGGTGTACATCGCAGGATGAGCAAATTAGCCAGCTCCAGGCCGAAAAGAACATGTTTACCATTCCCATAACGACTAGTAAGGGTTGAGACTCAGCTACTGATTGATCCTCTTCGATGTAACCGCATGACGAACGGCAGCCCCAAGAATGTCAGCCGAAGTCATCCGTGAGAAGTGAGAAGTCATCGTTTCAACAACCGCAGGATGCGTCCCAAAAGCTACCACACCACCGCTTGAGCCGCTGTTGCTGGCCCTCCAGAGATCATAGGCTATCAGTAAGGTTGACTAGTCAACATGATAGAGGTCCTAAACTCGAATGAGATGAAGCACGACAACGTACACGTAACGAAGTACATTCAGCATGGAACAAAGATGTACCTGAGGATGCGACGATTTAGTCTAGCCGAGACACCGCCACCGCAAGGCACACATGTTCTTCAACAATCTTTGCGTCGCTAATGCGGCTGGTGGACGGAGCGTTGGCACCGAAAGAAGTTGGTACAGGCCAATGATGGACGCTGCACAATCATCACGTACGTGCTACAAATTCATCAAGCCCGCACTGCGTGGTAATGTCATACTGCGGTTAGATTGAACAACCTGGTAGCAGTGCCGACTAGGCACCGATTAGTTGTCCTGTTTGAGATCTAAAATCTGGCGCAGCTTTGATGTTGACGGCAGTGAAAAGAACCTTCCGCTAGATGTTGACGGCAGTACAAGGTTTGACCAAATAAAGGGGGAGCATCAGTTGTCTTCACCAACGGGTATAAGCAGCCGATGAGGGTTTCGGCAGATGACGGTAAAGTTGTGTGCGAGGTTGGAGCCAGTTACCGTTGTATTAAGCTCAAGGAATAGAATTGAGAGCCGCAAATTCTTGATCGTAGGAACTAGCATGAATTCGCGATGCGGATATGCACGCCTGCATTACCTGGAGATCACAGCAGCTCGAAGATGCCACCAAAATTACAGACATATCCGGTGAGACGTGTCTGTCCGCCCCGTGTGCTTCTGCAACTGTCATCCACTCCAACCGTAGCGAAGAGCAAAACACACACCGTCAAAAGACACAATTGTTTGTTGCATGTGTCCAGGGAGAGCAGATAGGTTGTCGCTTCCTAGTGGGCACTATTCTGTTCCCTCGTGCTTTTGTGCGTTTTTGCAGCTACACTCGCTACATACTTTGGCACACGGAGAGGGCAGAGAGAAAGTATATTCAGTCTGAAGCGCACACGCACGCGAATGGTGTACGGGTTGATGCTAGGCATCGGATGAAAAGTCAAACGCCCAGATGGAAAGAGATGTAGCAATCTCGTGCAGACGCAAAAAAGAGAGGACAGAAAAGGATGTGGCCCTGAATATGAAACCCACCGAGCCAGAGGTCACGGGCATAATGGGCGATTAACGACGGGCAGTTTCGGTCTAGAAACCTGGAATGGGGTCCGACAGAATGTCGAACAAAGAACACCGGTATATCATACTGAAATAGTCCAAGCGGTGGATGCCAGGTCCCATGTTAAAAAGAGAAAGGAAGAAAAGAAGCCGGAAGGGGTCGAAGAATTTATTTGGGTGATTTCCGGGGCTCGCCCATGCCCGCTTACTCCTGCGAGACGCTGATTGGCCAACCAGAGTCCCTCGGCTACTCGACTTGGAGGTTCCCGAAGTCGATGTTCATACAGCACTTGGACTTGGCTTCACGACAACGACGACACAACAATCACAATGCTTGCTCAAAGACTCGGTCTGCAGACAGCGCGCCGCTGTACGTCTGCCTGGCTTGTTCCTACTGCGACATGAACTAACATTATAGCAGTGGCGGTCCGTCAGCCTTCGCTCCTCTCTTCGCGCACTCCCCAGCTTCTTTCGTCCGCCGGCCTGGTTCAGCAAAGGTACGAATTGCGTCCGCTCGCGCCGCTGTAGCTGTCATCAATCTCACACATGTCCTGTCTGTAGACACGCTGCCTTCCAGAGCGTCTCGGACTCGGAGGCTTCGCAACAAATCCTGGCCAAGCAACGCCTGAACCGCCCCGTCTCGCCTCACTTGGGCATCTACAAGCCTCAGATCACCTGGTACGGCTCTGCTCTCAATCGTGTCACCGGCGTTGCCCTCTCCGGCTCCTTCTACCTCTTCGGTCTCTCATACCTCATCGCTCCTGCCTTTGGCTGGCACCTTGAGAGCGCCAGTCTTGCCGCTTCCTTTGCTGCATGGCCTGCCGCTCTTGCCATCTTGGCTAAGCTCGTCGCCAGCTTCCCCTTCACCTACCACAGCTTCAACGGTCTGCGACACTTGATGTGGGACTTGGGCAAGGGCATCACCAACAAGCAGGTCCAGGTCACCGGCTGGACTGTTGTTGGACTGAGCGTCCTCAGCAGCTTGGTCCTGGCCCTTATGTAAATTCCCCATTGTTTTCCATATCCGACTTTTGATCGTTTCATGAATGTATTTTTTTTGGCTATTTCGGCATTGCCATGATTCTATTGTCTCGATATCAACTAGAGCATGTCGATGACCTCTCAGTGACCATCGGCTTCTAACCTGGCTCTTATATCTCTGACCAAAGCTTTGGCTTCCTCCACTTCGACCCCATCTTGACACAATTCATTTGCCAATTCTGACGCGCGCTGCCAATCCTGCTTGACAAAGCTCCACTTGGCCAGCCACAATCTTGCTTTGCTCGTTGTTTGTGTGATACCGATGCCTCCTCCGGCACTGGACAGTGGTGCCCCCGGTGGCAGGTCTTCCTCGTCTGGCCCTTCCTCTTGTGCCAGCGTAAGTTCCATGTATGCAGATGCCTCGTCCATGTTGTTGTCCTGCTCGTAAAGAAGAGCAATCTGGTAAAGAATCTCAGGATCCAGTGTACCTCCAACTGCTCCAGCGAGCGGATCTGCTGACGAGGCAAAGCTGACCGCTCCACCACCATTGTCAAGATAGCTACCGGCAACCAAAGCTCGCTTGTATGACCGTATCGCATTTTGCAATCTGCCGCAGTTGGCGAATGAGTTGGCCACGGCCATCCACATCTTCGGATCCCATGGCTGTAGAGCCACCGCACGTTGGAAGTAGAACAGAGCATAGGAATGCATGTCCAAGAGTTCATAGCCCTGACCTAGACCGTACCACGCTCGGTAATCCTTCCTGTTGGCGTCCACAGCTCGTCTGTAGCTTTCAATGGCTGCTTGCGTATTCTTGAGCTCGATGTACTCGTGGCCCATCAGAGTCCACGCTGACAAAAATTGGCGATCCAGAGTGAGAGCTCGTCTGAAGTACATGACCGCCTTTTCGTGCTCTGAACACTGAGAATAATAGTTTCCGATGATGCAGCACGTCTCCGGTCGGAATTTGTCGATGGCTGACGCGACAGACGCAAGATGTGCCAACTTTGGTCTTGATGGCATTACGTACAGGATGTTTGAGTATGAGTCCATCGAATCCAATCGGTAAGGCTGCCGCAAGAGAAGGTCGGCGAACAATCCATCGGCCTCTTCAAATTCTGCAGACAAAGTCAATAAGATAGGACTGACAACAGCGCGTGCGAGTTTGCCCACCTTTGGAATGATAATGCAGGAGAGCACGCTGAGTCTGCAAGAAGGCTGAGTTGGGAAAAATGCTGCTAATCTGGTTGATTTCGTTGTAGACCTTTTCCGTGGATTGGAAGAGCTCCTGGCTACAGTAGATGTGGAACATGAAGGTCATGATATTTTGTGGCAGGTGTTCGGTTATTTCGTTGAGCTGAATCATTCTGTCAGTGCATTGCAGAAGAAGAGGACTTGGATACTGACCTCCTCGGCCGAATTCAACAGGTCCGCAAGTTCTTGCCATGCTCCCCAATTCCATGGACATTGGTTGACACTCTTGAGAAGCCACGCCTTTGCAAGTGCCTCATTCTTGCCTTTCAACAGGACAACACCGTACAGATATTCTAAGAAGCCTTGTGATTCGTGTGTACTTTGGAGACCACCTCGAGCGCTGAGATACTCATCAAGGATGCTGGATATCCTGCTGAGCTCTTTGTTCAACGTGACGGAACCATCAGTGGGGCCTAGAATCATCTCACTGTCTTCTTCCTTGCGTTTCTCGCCTGCCATGTACTTTGCATACAAGGCAAGAAAAAGAGAACGTTGGCTGAGCTGTGGTAAGCCCGGTAACGAAACTGGTGGTTTCGACTTGGACCTTGCGGCAGCATTTGTCGCATTTGCGGCATTTCTCGTAACCGGCTGTTGTGGAACCAGACTAGGTAGTAAAGTAGCAGCGCATCGATCGAATTCACGACAGTCGAAGAAAGATTTGGCCATGAGAAACTTTGGGTACTCTCTCCGTTCTAGTCGGGCCTCGTGCGAGTCTTGTGAAAATTGAAAACTAGACCATGAATCGTCTTGGCCATTCGGCGAGTTCGGTTCTGTATCGTAAGTAGAATCAAGATGATGGTCTGAGTCTGGAAAGGCATTGAGAAGTTCTGCAGCCCTGGTTGTTGTCTTAGCAGAGACAGGATTCAGGTCAGGCAGATGGACGCACCATTTTGCAGAACGGTACAAGCAGCGATCGTTACATGCGACTACCGCTTGATGCAATTGAGTTCGTAGTTGCAATGTCTGTTCAGTGGACAGAGCAGCCATGTCGGACGGAGACGTCGGAGTAATGGTTGGCTTTGGCCAGAACTGTTTTGTTGATGTTTATGTTTCACAAAAGTACAGACAGCATGAACGTCCTGAGATAGCAAGACCAATATGGGTATGCCCGCTCTAGCACAAAAGACCTGGTCGCGGTCGAGGATGACTAGGCGTAGGACAATTTGATAATTTCGACTGAGTCGCGCGGTAAGACGAGGGAGTCGAGATTGGTAGTGGGGCTCTGGCTTCTGCGGCGCAAGGGGAGAAAGACGGAGGTCAATTTGGGCCAAACAAATCGGACGACTTTTGGTTTCCAGCACCCTCACTCGTTCACCTTGTCGCCATTGCTCGTCTCGTCCACTCCTTGTCCAGACTACGCTCTGCAGGTCATCGTCGCATCCTGAACAGCCTGTCGATACTTCCGCCGCGACTGCAGCCCATCCACTCTTTGCGTCCTCGCTCCACCACCGCCATCATGCCTACCACTCTCAAGCAATTCGAGTCCGTCTTCCCCCAGCTCATCCAGGACCTGAGCGCCCACTGCAAACAATACAACCTCCCCACCCAGGCTCTCAAATGGTTCGAGGAATCTCTTCAACACAACACTGTTGGCGGCAAGTGCAATCGCGGTATGTCGGTTGTCGACACATCGGCTCTGCTCCTCGAGCGCGACCTTACTACCGACGAGTACTTCCGCTCTGCTACCCTCGGCTGGATGATTGAGCTGCTCCAGGCCTTCTTCCTCGTTTCCGACGACATCATGGACTCGTCCAAGACACGCCGTGGTTCTCCCTGCTGGTACCTGATGCCCAACGTCGGCATGATCGCCATCAACGACGCTTTCATGCTCGAGAGCGCCATCTACATCCTGCTCAAGAAGTATTTCCGCCAAGAGAAGAACTACGTCGATCTGATGGAGCTGTTCCACGAAGTCACCTTCCAGACCGAGCTGGGCCAGGCCTGTGACTTGTTGACTGCCCCCGAGGACCATGTTGACCTCGACAACTTCAGTCTAGAGAAGTACACCTTTATCGTCATCTACAAGACGGCATACTATTCCTTCTACCTCCCCGTCGCTCTGGCCCTGCACTTCTGCGGCATGGCCACCGAGAAGAACCTCAAGCAGGCACACGACATTCTTATTCCTATGGGCGAATATTTCCAGGTTCAAGACGATTACCTTGACAACTACGCCGACCCTGAGACTCTCGGCAAGATTGGTACCGACATCCAGGACAACAAGTGCAGTTGGTTGGTAAACCAGGCTCTGAAGCGCGCTACCAAGGAGCAGCGTGCCGTTCTGGAGCAACACTACGGAAGAAAGAACAAGGACGATGAAGCCAAGGTCAAGGCTCTCTTCAACGAGCTGCAACTCGACCAGGTCTACCATGCATACGAGGAGGAGAAGGTTGGCGATATCAGAAAACACATTGCCGAGGTGGACGAGAGTGAAGGCCTCAAGAAGGAGGTGTTCGAGGAGTTCCTCCGCAAGATTTACAAGAGAAGCAAGTAAATTACTGCTCGACAGTAATGCGCAAGCTATGCTACAAAAGATACCTCTAGAGCCATTATAATAATTTCTTTCCAATCTCCCACCTGGGGGAAAGCACATGTTGAATCGATTCGTGACTGATGAGAGCACGCTCAGTAAATGTACGGGAACAGCTTGTAGGGAGTCTGTTTTCTGTAATTCTGCCATTGTTCGCCGTACTGAGAGCTATGGTTAGCAGAAACGGGGCATCTGAAAAGAGAGCAACTTACCCTCTCTTGACAGTATCTATTGAGTTCGGGTATTCCATCTGAGATGAAGTTGTACGAGAAGAAGGCGCCAACGATGGCACCCCAGGTCCACCCACCGGCTGCTAAAGCATACCCAGCACGCCACAGTGTATATCCGGCATAGTTGATGTGTCTTGCAAAGCGGAACAGACCTCCGGTATAGACCTTGCCCTTGTTTGCGGGGTTCTTCTTGAATTGTAGTCTCTGCCATTCGGAAAAGGTCTCTGTGAAGATGCCAACGAGATACAGGGCAGAGCCGACTAACAGAGGAGTCTGTGGGAAGTGTTCGCCGTTGACCGAAGCAGAGGTCATGGAGCAGGTGAAGAGTAGGGAGTTGACAGAGTTGAAGACAGAGTTGAAGACCGAGACTTCAATGGCGGACAAGGGTGGAAATTCCTCCTGACAGATGCCGACCAGCCAGTAGTTCTGCTTGATGGCGCTGCCTGCAGCCATGCCGAGGAGGATCAATCGGTAGGGTGATAGAGCGAGACGGTCGAGGAACGTGTTCGTGACGACAGGCGGACCTTGGGCCAGTGTCTTTCCACCCAGCTTGTGGATGGCACCGGCGGCGATGCCTTTGGCAAGGAGACCATATTGAAGTACTGGGTCAAGACTGCGAAGGCCTAGGAAGAGACCAGTGCCCAGCGGGCTGCTCTGCTTGATCCCACGAAGGATCAGCTTGTTCTTGTGTATCTTGTCGTCTGAACTCATACTGCGTGTTGCTGCTTTGAGCGACAAGTCGGTGAACGCTCGTCGACGTAAACAAGGTGGTACCTTACCTTAGGCCACCTGTGCCTGCCCCTCACTTCCGCAATCACATGCTACTCTCCCCGCGTGCTAAAGTATGTAACGTGTTAGCTGTAAAAATGCACGATGTTCAAAACTAACAGCCCATGATGGTTAGTGTCCACTGAGAAGCGACAGATACAGACTCTCTGTGGACATGCCCATGTTTTTGAGAAAGACTGTGCCTTGTTATAGCGTACACTCTGCTCTCTGCGTAGCCAATTCGATTGAAAGTCACAGACCTTGGCACACGGGAGTTACTATCGAGCTTGATGGCATTCGGCACTTGGCCGATGTCAACCAGATCGATAGCAACACATAGCCAGCAGCTAGATCGCGATGAGAACGGAGCTGTGATGGCAACGCAGACTCTCATACGATGATGTCAACAGCTGCTAAAAGCTGAGGCAGCCACGCGCCAGTTTCGAGCATCTCGACGCGTCTTCCTCAAGACAAATAACGCTCAACATATTTTGTTTCTTGGTTATATCACATTTTCATTGTTCTGTATCCTTGGTTGTTATCGATTGCATATTTGCCACAGATTCAGTATCGGTCCAGCTTCTTGGAGCTCATACTCGCTATGCTATAGCAAATGTCCTTCAAGTTTGCTTACTTCTGCGACTATCTTGAGCGATGTGAAGAGATAACATGTCACGATCCTCCTCTGCCCCCGTCAGAACTAAGACCAAGACTCTATCGTCAACATGCCACCTGGTTCTCAACGCACCACAAAGTCATCGACGCCTTGGATGAACTCGGCACCGCCACATTGCTATCATCCTTTCTCCCACACAGACGAAAGGATCGCATCTATGGCTTACAGTCTACATCCCTCTTGAAATTGCTCGGTCGATGTCTCGGCTTGAGCGCCTCTGCCAGACAAGAGCTTGCGTCATTTCAGAATCCTAATAATGGTGATCTTGGAGATTGCTTGCAGCGCCTTCTGATGGCTCGTGGTCCGCCAGCTCTCCCTTTCGTCACTCTACAAGACGCAGATGATGTGCTGCACGCTCTTGCTGCAGGAAACAGATTCTCCGCTCATTCGGTCCGTCAATCCTTGCTTCCTTCGACAAGCATTGACACCTCCCTCTCCGATGTTTTCATGCGCCTCCACCCTGTCGAAGCCAAATGGTTGGTACGACTCATCTTGAAAGATTTCGCTTCAGTTTCCTTAAACGAAAGGTCAATCCTGGCCTCTGTTCACTTCTTACTTCCCGATCTGCTTGGTATGCAAGACAGCTTCGAGAACGCATGCGCCGCCTTGAAGACAAACTTCGCTGATTATCCGAGTCGTCCGGACCCGCAATCTAGGAATATTCTGAGACAGACTGCCCTTTCATCATTCAGACCAACTCCTGGCGTCAAGGTCAGCCGGCCTGAGTACACCAAAGCCAGGTCTATAAAACATTGTTTGCAGATGACTGCTGGGGGAAAGTGGCTGGTGGAAAGGAAATATGATGGTGAATATTGTCAGGTTTGTGTACCTCGTGTCGTTTGCTTGTCTTGACGTTCGCTGACACTACTGTGCCTAGATACATGTTGATCTTACCCGAGGTGATGATTGGCTGAGGATATATTCAAAAAGTGGTAGGGATTCTACAGAAGATCGTGCAGGTTTGCGGAGCACTATCAAAAGATGCCTTCGCATCGGTAGTGACAAGTGCAGAGTCAAGCGCGCATGTATTTTGGTTGGAGAAATGGTGGTTTTTTCTGATGTACAAGACAGCGTTCTTGGATTTGATGAGATTCGCAAACACGTTTCCCGTGCTGGCTCATTTATCGGTGTTGAAAACGATCCACCGCGCCAATCGAGCGAACATCTGATGATCGTATTGTTTGATCTTCTGTTGCTTGATGATGAAGACATCTTATCACGATCTGTCGAGGAACGCAAAGCTCGACTAAACACGCTCTACAAGAGGGTCCATGGCCGAGCAGTACCAGCTGAATCTTGTGTAATGGACTTTTCACAAGCCACTGCTGAACACAGGCTTATGAACCACTTTGCGGCATCGATCGCGTGTCGTCATGAGGGTCTGGTCCTCAAGCGCTGTGGTGTTCCCTATCATACACACGATTTTTTCTTGAATGGCATCAAGCTCAAGAAAGATTACATTGCCGGACTCGGGGACGAAGCCGACTTTGCTGTCGTGGCAGCATCGTACTCTTCCCAAGAAGCGAAGAAGCAATCAGGTTTACGCCTCAAGTACACACATTTCCATTTGGGGTGCTTGTTGAACAAGAACTTACTGCATCGAGATGGTGTCAAGCCTGTGTTCAGGATCGTGGCGACGATCGCATATGATCATTGCATGTCAAAGGAGATCTTGGAAAGGGTCAATATTGAAGGAGGTATGCTTGCAGAACCGTACAGTAAGAGAACCTCGACACTTGTTATCGAAACCGACGGCATGCTGCGAATTGGGGACTACTTTCGCGATCCATTGGTGTTCGAGGTACTGGGCAGTTCATACAGTAAACATACTGGAGGCTTCTTCATGTTACGACACCCTCGGGTGAAGAAGTTACATCGAGACCGGACTTGGAGGGATTGTATCACATTTGATGCACTGCAATCTGCAGCAACCGAAGCTCTGAGTGCCCCTCACGACTCAGAAACCCAAGAAAACGTTGATTGGATGGCCAAATTGGAGGCGAGTCACAAGCGGAGATATGCCAGACACAGTCTCAACACGACGCCTCGATCAAGCGTTGCCGATACAACCCCTCGATCAGCCCGGAGTGACTCGACTCGTAGCCCACACACGGAGACTGTATCCAGATTCAAGCCGTTAGCTGTTCTTGGAGACGGCCTGCGAACAAGCGCGGTGCGGCAGAGTCCTGCCACTCCCAGCAAGCAAGATGCAGCTTTGCCTACTCCACCAGAATCGTCTCCGCCGGACGGGGTGGGAAAGTTGAAGATATCCACGGTGCTAGGCAAGCGCAAAATATGTGAAAGCAGAGACAGCAAAACCATACAGGCTTACCATCAGATCGTGCCCGTGTCTCGAGAACGGAAGGAGCAAGTTGGTGAACAGAGCCTCGAGCTATCACCACGAACGCCACTCTCGGATATCACCCAGCAGATAGTTCAAAATCCTGTTCCGACAAGCAGTGATGAAGTACATCAACCAAGCTGGACCGAGGGCCGTTGCAAGTTTGAACAGATTACACCACTGGCTCACAAAGATCGATGCATACTTAGCCAGTCAGTTGTCTTCATAGCAGACTTAGCAAAGGCAGAAAAAGAGAAGATCGAACGGAAGGTGCTTGAGCACGGAGCGGTGATCATCCAAGATCTGATGTACTGGGATCGAGAAAGTGACAGGCACGAACAAGGCATGGATACGGTATGTGAAAGTCAAGCCTACAAAGGCATGCGGAAAGTGGTACTGGTGGACCCTCGAGAGACACGGCAGTATCGTGCCTGTTATGCAGAGATTGAGAGATTGAGTTTGGACAGGGTCGAGATCTTTGACTATCGTATTGTCAAGGCCATGTGCAACAATGCAGAGACAGGCTAGGCAGGGGCGATGCGAACGGATGATCTGTGCCGCGTCCAGAGCATGGACATTTTTAAGGCGGGTACATAGTCTGGATAGCAATAAAGCAGTGTTGGCAGTTTGGAAGAGCCATGCAGAGAAGCGAACAGAGCTGGGAAACGGGTGAGGATTGGAAAAGACGTTGCAAGGCATGCCGGTATTGAGAGTGAGTGCCGAGTCATGGGGTTGCGCGTGCTTGCTTGGCTGAGGCCTCATTCAGGGTCCGGTCGGTCATGTCGTTATTAATCCCAAACATACGTGTGCTGACACCAAAACCAAGACCAACGACGACCAATGCAGGCGTTACGTGCAGCGACCCGGTTTCTCTGCTCCTGAGCAACACAACCATGGATCAACAACGGCCCTGGAGCAGGAGTGGCATCAGTCCTCACTCGCGATCCATGTCGGAGCGAAAGGCGAAGCGCTTCAGCCTCACGTTCCCCATCCAAACATCCTTGTCGCCCACCTCGACCACTCTCTCGCCAGTCCTGCCATATACCCCTCTGCTGCCCGAGAAGCCAACCTTGCCCGCTGGGCCCACCGACTCTGCCTTCCTCACCGCACTGGCCGCTCACGAGCGACGCGTACTGGAACTGAGAGAGGAACTCATCAAGGCCGAGCATGAACTCCACCGCCTCAAACAGACATGGGCTGCTCACGAAGCCCACAAGAAGCGCCAGCATGATCCGCGCAGGCTTCACAAGATGCAATCCATGCACCCCGCTGTCGACACGGCCGATCCTGCACTCAGCTCCCGCCAGCACGATATGGAGCGACGAAGAGCTCTGCTGACCAGCAACAAGAATTCGAACCGCACAGTCTTTTCTGGCTCTCGCCATGCTCGTGCTTTGTCTTTGTTGTCTCCTGATGCTATGCGCCCGCCGCCACCTCGATTACAACCTCAGCCGCGCCCTGAACAAGACTCATCGCGTCCCCCACATCCTGCTCGCGTACCCACCGATGCCGACCTGACCACTGAAGTGGCACGTACAGCAGACGATGCTATTGACCTAGGCTTGCCTCGCGAGGTTCTGCTCAAGACTGGCAAACAAATGGCTTCTGACTTTCGAGATGGCTTGTGGACGTTCATTGAAGATCTGAGACAGGCTACAGTTGGCGACGAGGGTATCAATGGAACAACTTCACGAACCCAGTCTCGCTCTCCGAACCCGTCCAGGTCTCCCGGACCCCAGCCCAGTAGGGCTAGTCTCAAACCGTCGCCTAATACACAGCCATTGAAGAGAAGTGCCACAACCGGTAGCCGACGAACTAATTCCCGCTCGCCAGCTCCGTCTGCTGCTGAGGAAATCGCATACCTTGATATTGGCAACTCGTTTTGGAAGGAGCACGATCCCACGCCTGCACCCATTCTTCGCAAACCCTCCAAGAAGTCTATTCATCCTCCTGCCAAGGTCAATCGTGCATCGACCAGCTCCCTCGATGCATGGGAAAGTTGGGATCCTACAGTCCCTACCTCTGATCCCAAACCATCACGATCCAATTCATCAGTATCTGAGCCTCACACATCTTCGAGCCCGGATGGAACTAGTCCCAGGACCAGTATGAGGTAGGCGATTTATGTCCTTTGTAGTAAGCCATAGCTAACGTCTTGTGCAGTTCGTCTAGAGACACGAAGAGAGATTCATTGCCATGGCCTGCGCTGAACAAATTGGCCCCAAGCAATCTCAGACGCACTGCTTCACATCTCATGAACGAGTGGGAGAAGAGTCTAAGCCCTTCACCCGCTGAGGGAGATAGGCAGGGCGATTACATGGGCAGAGCCATCTCTCCTGCGGGGTCTTTCAAGGAGACTAAGAACGATTGATTTTATGAATGCAACGACCATATTTCGTTAGATTGGCCTGACACCTTGTACATAAAAGGGCATATGAATTTGAATTGATACAATTGGCGTCCATCCATGGCCCGTGTTTCTTACCGCACACCAGTTGATGTTTACAGCTTGGTTCAAATTGTGTCAAATGTTTCTTACCGAGCAAGGGTATCTCATATGCTCACAGGTCCGCCTTCTGGAAGGGTGATTGAGAGATCTTCAAAAACCCTCGAAGGCACACTGCACAACGTCTGGGGGAGGCACGATCAATGTAGGCGAAAAAAGGAAAAAAATTGATCACTTTACCCAACCTAGCCGTCTATATATCTGAGATGAACTGTCTATCAAGGGAATTCAGGTGTAATTGCCAAAGGAACTTGATTTTTTAGTCTACTGGCGCACGGCACGATTATATACCAAATCCGCCAAGCAATGGCTTACTCCGGCTTCGTAATAACATCCTTCCCTACTTAGACTAAAGCACCTGCTTTAGTATTGTTGCTAGTATTAATAGAAATTAACAATATAAAGGAAACAATTAGTCAGACTTTAGAGAAGCCTTAGTTACATAGCTTGTTACAGCCATGGGCAACTTTTCCATTTACAACTCTAATAGCAGTTAGGAAATCTGCTTCTATTAGTTATAACCTGCTATTAGAATCTTCTTTCCCACTATAACATCTATTACATCTTCCTATGTCTCCTCTAATTTCTTAATCCTCCTTCATTACATTTATTACATCTAATTTTACTTAGCTAGGTAGCAGCCTTAGCGCTAGCAACTTCTATAACGATCTTAGATCGTTTTTTATATACTCTTTCCTTGTAATAATAGTATGCTCCGACTTCTTACCTACTAGTATTATAAGGAGCATGCTCTAAGTTTCTTACTTCTTAATTTCACGCCTTAGTTACTTATAACTCTAAGTTGTAGTCACTAGCTTATAAAATTCTAGGTATAAAACCATCCCTCCTATCTAGCTTAAACCTTCTCTATAACATTAACATCTAACTTAATTAAGCTTCTTAAACTTGCTTAAGTACTTCTAGTTCTTCTTCCTTCTTTAATAGTTA